>NC_060183.1:43291315-43591315 GCF_021184085.1 Oncorhynchus gorbuscha | reverse complement strand
TTTGTGGCATGCCAGCATTGGGAAGAGACAATAATCTAGGTTTATAAATGTCATGATCAGGTATTTCACAGAGCACCTTACACTCAGCAAAATGACATTACTGCCGTTATCAATTACCTTGCCATATTTAAATTCTATTGATTTTGTTGTCTGTAAGAAAGTTTCCCGTTAGCAACAGAAGTGTCACAACATTACATTACGTTTTTAACTATCATGATTTTACAGTGACTCAGATACTTACGTCTCCGACAAGTTCGTAGTGCCAAGTGTATGGGGTTTGGTTCCTTATGGACACCGAGGCCCCCATTATTCAGAATCTGTTGGGAAAAAACAGCCTTACACCAGTCTTACACTGAATCATTTAAAATGTAATGTGTTCATTTATCTACTGGACCTTTTCTCAAGTTATCATACTAGCAGAGAATGAGGTAACACTTTAAAATACACTATGCAGACCTATTGCTATTCCTACTTATTCATTGTTTATTCATTCTTATTAATAAAAGTTGTATTTATTTATTCATAATTTACTGTGGTTATCGACGGGATTATTTTGAATTTGCAGAGTACAAAAATGATCTTATAGGAAACATGAACTATCTAAATTTGTGTAGCTCCCCGCAGTCTCCGCAAGCATCATTTTTGGGACATAAACATGTCAAACATAAAGTAGCAATAAATGTTTTCTTGAAAATTCTGTTTTTAGATAACTATGATGTGTAATAATGCGCTAGAATAATGTTTGAATTCTGTCAATTATTATCATTGAACAATCTATCTTTTGGTGTTAAAATTAACAGTGATTTGAACCATTATAAAAAGTCATGTAAACAGCTTTCATATTTTATAAAAATTAGATTTATATTACTGTCCCACTTCCTGTGTAATGAGTTTGAATAGTGAACCTTTTTTTTTAACTATGCACAAAATAAACCTTTAATCATTTAAAATGTAATTTTCTTCATTAGATATTCTAAAGTACAATGGAATATGTTGTTGTAGTTGTTCATAATATCTCCAAATCTAGTCTAACTGCTAAATAGGCCAAGCACATAAACCGCATAGGATGAGTGGAAGGAATTGAAGGGAAATAAAAAGGGGAGGGAAATAAATATTACGGTATTTGCACCGTAATAATTCGATATTAGGCTAATCTGGTTATTGCAGAAGGCAGATTATGCAGTAGTCATGTAGGCCTAAACATCTTACCCTGTTTATCTTAATCAGGGTTAGGGTGAAGGTTAGAGTTACGTGAAGGGTTAGTTAAAAGGGTTAGGATTAGGGGAAGGGTTAGCTAACATGCTAAGTAGTTGCAAAGTAGCTAAAAAGTAGTAAGTAGGTTAGTTGAAAAGTTGTATATTAGCTAAATGTTGTCTGGGATGAAATTCGAACTGGCAACCTTTGGGTTGCAACAACTTTTGTTTTTACCTTAAGTTAAACCATCTGTATTATGTAACCAGACTAAACATAACATATCATACTAATATCAGTGTCCCGGATTTTACATTGACTATGTTAGGCTAGTCTATGAGACCAGGCTGCCTGTAGAGGTGCTATCTTTATCAGCATCATACAAGCTGATAGTATTTCAACCACATTAAATTAGCCTCCAAGTCGAACTGAAATATTATCAGAACCATGTTGAGTCGTTTCTATTTCCATAAGACCGGTCCAACTGATAACTTTTTTTTAAAAGATTTTATCCCGGTCCCTAAACGTCTTTGATCCGCGAAAGTAGCAGCAATGACAGAGAACTTTACCGATAGAATAGATTGAAGCAATTATTCTATCCATTTCCATTTAAGTCATTTAGCAGACGCTCTTATCCAGAGCGACGTACAAATTGGTGCATTCACCTTATGACATCCAGTGGAACAGCCACTTTACAATAGTGCATCTAAATCTTTTAAGGGGGGTGAGAAGGATTACTTTATCCTATCCTAGGTATTCCTTAAAGAGGTGGGGTTTCAGGTGTCTCCGGAAGGTGGTGATTGACTCCGCTGTCCTGGCGTCGTGAGGGAGTTTGTTCCACCATTGGGGAGCCTATCGATTTGTGACATTATTCTGGTGAGCAAGGGTTTATATAGTCTTCTAGGTTAACACATATTGACAAAAGAGAAGCTGCATGTATCTAATTATAGACAAGTTAACTAACAAATAGTCTCCCAATATGTGGGAAATTATAGAGAGAAACATCTAAATTAGGCATAGAGTCGTTCTGCCATCTCTGACTTTAGCCTACGGGCATTTTCTATATTAGTGGGTTAGGGTCGGGCCTCAGATTGTCACTTTGTCACATATAGTCAGGCGGTTGCGGATGTGTACAGTTTGCTCACCTGCGCACCACCAATGTCAGCACCTTATGCGGCGTTCTAGAGGTGTTTAATCTGCGCATGCGCTAGCACAAGCAGAAATGCCTCCCTCTTTCGTGCAAATGAAGAGTTCGGAACAACTGAAGTAGTTTTCACATGCAAACTTTATATGTCCGAACTCAGAATCAAATTTGCTTCCCAAAAATAATGTTTTCGGTGGTAGAACGTTTATTTTGATTGGTAATTTTCGGCTGTTATCTGAGCGCCATCAGTTTTCCTGATTCCAGATGTGTCCATGTAAATCGTTCTTCTTGCAATATGCATGTAAACGTTTTAACCGAACTACTATATTAATCTGACTATCCACAATAATCGCATTATTGTGTGCATGTAACTGTAGCCTACTCACTGACATGTACACTGAACAAAAATATAAATGCAACATGCCACAATTTTAATAATCACAGTTCAGGAAATTGTAATAAATTATTTAGGTCCTAATCTATGGATTTCACATGACTGGGAATACAGAGTAAGCAGGCCATGGAAGAACTGGGACATTTTCAGCTTCCAGGAATTGTGTACAGATTCTTGTGACATGGGGCCATGCATTATCATACTGAAACATGAGGTGATGGCAACTGATGAATGGCACGACAATGGGCCTCAGGAACTTGTCACGGTATCTCGCTGCATTCAAATTACCATCGAGTGTGCTTGTTGTCCGTAGTTTAACTGCAACCATCGGGCACTCTGTTCACAATGTTGACATCACAAACCGCTTGCCCACACGGCTCCATACATGTGGTCTGCGGTTGTGAGGCCGGTTGGACATACTGCAATGTTGGAAGCGGCTTATGGTAGAGAAATTAACATTAAAATCTCTGGCAACAGCTCTGGTGGATGTTCCTGCAGTCAGCATGCCAGTTGCACACTCCCTCAAAACTTGACACATCTGTGGCATTGTGTTGTGTGACAAAACTGCTCATTTTAGAGTGACCTTTTAATGTCCCGAGCAAAAGGTGCACCTGTGTAATGATCATGATGTTTAATCAGGTTCTTGATACGCCACACTTATCTGGTGGATGGATTATCTTGGCAAAGTAGAAATGCTCACTAACAGGAATGTTAACAAACTTGTGGACAAAATTTGAGAGAAATAAGCTTTTTGTGCATGTGGAAAATTTCCGGAATATTGTATTTCAGCTCATGAAACATGGGACCAACACTTTACATGTTGTGTTCATATTTTTGTTCAGTGTAAGAAACTGAGGAAAGAAATGAGGCTGAATTCATGAAAGGGGAATTTGGGGAATAATAGGTGTTTCAGGGTCAAGTAAAAGCTGTGCAGACTCCTTTCGATAGATTTTCACCGACTTTGGAATGTCCCCAAATACATTTCCCAATAGCATGGAGATGGTCTAGTAGAAGGTCATTGACACAAAATGGTAAAAATAGAGTGTGTTATATACAAGTGTCGACAAAGTTACTAGTGCCAGGTGAAGTGGGACACTAATGTATTTATAATGAGAAAATAGTGTCCCACTTCATCTACTGAAGGGCCCCACTACAATTTCAAACCACGCTTTAGCAAAAGTATTGGTCTGATGTTGTTTTAGTGGTTGTACATAATACATGATCAACTTGTTTCATCATAAAAATGAAACTGCATTGTTGGTTAGTTTCTCGTAATTAAGCATTTCCCTGTAAGGTCTACACCAGTTGTATTCAGCTCATGTGACTAATAACATTTGATTTGAGATAAGACCTTAATTAATTAAATAAACATCACTTGAGTAGGGGTAGACTGATTTTGATTGTGTACATAATCATCTACCAGAAAGTGTCCCACTCATGCATATATCACCCTACACATAAATAGCCCATTGAAAACAATCCCGTTTCATCCAGTTAGTTTTCAACATAAATGAATGCCTAAAAAATGAGTTGTACTATGTAGAATAGTCTACACAGTGAACAAGATTTGAACTAACCTTTTCCTCTGCCTTCCCTCTTCTCTGTGTTCAGTCAGCGCTCTGAGAAGGTGAAAATAAGGACTAAAAACACCTCTAACACAGTGAACTTTGAGACACTGCACAGCTTTTTATGTACTTTTCTCTGAAGCTGATCTTGACCTGACACAGCCAATAGCCACAGTGGTTTCACTTTCACATTTCAAAGACCAGCCTCCTTGTTTTACTTTACCCATATATTTGGAGGGGAGATTACTGTATTTTTTTTTACAGCTGTTTATGCACTCTTGCTCTCACCATATATAAGTTTAAAGGATAACATTTTATTAGAGGTTGTGAAAGGTATTGTAAACCATACATTTTGCTCAACTGAGACATTCCAACATGGTGTGTGTTGGTGATGAAAGAAAGAGTGAAAGAAAGAGTGAGGAAAAAGTGTGATGAAAGTCTGGTGTAATCAATATGATTTTTAAACAATTAGAGAACCCGTATATCTCACTTTTTTCAATTCCTAAAGATACTAAATTCAAGTCTGCATTTCACTTCTGTGAAAGGGCCTCTTAAACACACGACGTGCTGAAAGTTAACAGAAGTAACCGGTCCAGAAAGACACTTTAGCACTGTGGTGTAACTTTGTGGTGTAAAACACAGGAGACATGTGACTGTGAACATGTGATGTGATGAGGCCTCAAATAAAAAGCTGTTTAAAATAACCCACTCTGTTCAAATAAATGAGTTGTCAGCAGTTGAAACAATAAGAAAGCTCTCTCCCTGCCACTGTTCAATTAAAAAGTTAAGGGACAGGGCTTGATAAATGTAATCACTCAAACTCAAAGACAAAACTATGGATGCAAACAGGCCATATCTAGCTTTTGGGGGGCCCTAAGCAAGATTTGGTTGCCCACATCTCGTAGGCAAAACGTTTTAGTGGCCCCCCTCTTGGTGGAAGAGAATAAATTGTGCAGTAATAAAGTTTATGTCCGCCAATTCCACACATTTTGCCACGGGGTGTAGAGAAAATGTTGCCGTTTTAAAGCACATCTTTTGCAATTCTACATATTTTTTCATGGGCCAGAGAGAACATGTCTCAATTTTAAAACTAATTTCATACGATTCTTCTCATTTTGCCATGACTTATGCCATGTTAATATGATATCTGAGAGACTAACAAGATCAATGTGGCCCCCGTAGAGATCAGGACCCGTGCCTTGTGTGCCCGGTCAGTAACTCGGCCGTGATTACTACAAGGTTTAGATAACCGACTAGACTAACTTACCTAGCCAATATCAATCTGTAAAATGTTACCTGACAAGGGCTAATTGAGTTACTGTCAGTGACTGACTTAATAGGAAAACTGCTGATGCACTACCAAATGTTGAAATTACAAGTTGTGTATTCTACTATCCCCCCCAAACAGTAAGCTGAGACTGACTTCCTGACTTCCTGGAGAGGAAAAATATATATGTTTGGGTTGGCCCTGGATGCAAGGACTGACCATCCATGATGTCAGTTATAGTTAACCCTTTAAAGCCTAATGTTACATACTGTGCATGCAATATTGTGTTTAAACACCTGGTAAAGTGTCTGTACATGATCAATACATAAAAGGAAACCACTCTTCAAGAATAGATTGGAGATTGGCACTGAAAATATTTTTTAAAGAATCTTCTCCTCCGAATGCATTCGTATGCTGTCAAAAAGGGGAGTTTCTGAAATTCAATGCATACAAAATGCTCATAAGTGATGCAAACCACACATTTGCAATGATTTGTTTTTGTACCAACATGTTGAGCTTTTATATATATATATATATACAGTGCATTCAGACACCTTGACTTTTTCCACATTTTATTCTAAAATTAATTCAGTTGTTTTTGATCCTTTACTCAGTGATTTGTTGAAACACATTTGGCAGTGATTACTGCCTCGTCTTCTTGGGTATGACACTACAAGCTTGGCACACCTGTAGTTGGGGAGTTTCTCCCATTCTTCTCTGCAGATCCTCTCAAGCTCTGTCAGGTTGTACGGGGTACGTCGCTGCACAGTTATTTTGAGGTCTCTCCAGAGATGTTCGATTGGGTTTAAGTCCGGGCTCTGGCTGGGTCACTCAAGGACATTCAGAGACTTGTCCTGAAGCCACTCCTGCGTTGTCTTGGCTGTGTACTTAGAGTTGTTGTCCTGTTGGAAGGTGAACCTTCGCCGCAGTCTGAGGTCCTGAGTGCTCTAGAGCAGGTTTTCATCAAGGATCTCTCTGTATTTGCTCCGTTCATCTTTCCCTTGATCCTGACTAATCTCCCTGTCCCTGCCGCTGAAAAACATCCCCACAGCATGATGCTGTCACCACTATGCTTCACCGTAGGGATGGTGCCAGGTTTCCTCCAGACGTGACGTTTGGTATTCAAGCCAAAGAGTTCAATCTTGGTTTCATCAGACAAGATAATCATGTTTCCCATGGTCTGAGAGTCCTTTAGGTGCCTTTTGGCAAACTCCAAGCGGGCTGTCATGTGCCTTTTACTGGGGAGTGGCTTCCGCATGGCCACTCTACCTTAAAGGTCTAATTGGTGGAGTGCTGCAGAGATGGTTGTCCTTCTGGAAGTTTCTCCCATCTCCACAGAGGGATTCTGGAGCTCTACCAGAGTGACCATTGGGTTCTTGGTCACCTCCCTGACCAAGGCCCTTCTCCCTCGATTGCTCAGTTTGGCTTGGCAGCCAGCTCTAGGAAGAGTATTGGTGGTTCCAAAGTTCTATCATTTAAGAATAATGGCGGCCACTGTGTTGTTGGGAACCTTCAATGCTGCAGACTTTTTTTTGTACACTTCCCCAGATCTGTGCCTCAACACAATCCTGTCTCCACACTCTACAGACAATTCCTTTGGTTTTTGCTCTGACATGCATTGTCAACAGGTGTGTGCCTTTCCAAATCATGTCCAATCAATTGAATTGACCACAGGTGGACTCCAATCAAGTTGTAGAAACATCTCAAGGATGATCAATGGAAACAGGATGCACCTGAGCTCAATTTCTAGTCTCATAACAAAGGGTCTGCATACTTATGTAAATAAGTTATTTCTGTTTTTGCTTTGTCATTATGGGGTATTGTGTGTAGATTGATGAGATGAAAAAACAATTTAATACATTTTTGAACAAGGCTGTAACGTTAAAAAAAATGTGGAAAAAGGGAAGGGGTCTGAATACTTTCCGAATGCACTTTTTATGCATTTTATTTTCCATAAATAAAATAAACAGTAAAGTATTTTTTGTAGATCGTTGACTAAAAAAATGGCAATTAAATCCATTTTAATCCCACGTTGTAACACAAAAAAATATGGAATAAGTGTGAATACTTTCTGAAGGCACTGTATACGTAATATTCTTCAAGATGCAATGATTACATATCATTAGTTTATAGGTCCAAACATTTGTAGCAACTGCACATTGCCCCTTTAAACAGTGAGAACCTGCTGAAGTTGACAGCTGTGGTTGTTTGTGTGCTAATGAAGCTGAGGGGAAGTGAGGGGTGAAAAAGGAACACTTCAGCTTTGGGGTGTATGTTGTCATGGAGCTTATGAAAATAAAGTAGCGTAGGACCTTCACGTTTGTATGTGCTGTAGACCTGTAGTTGACAGGAGGGTCATTTGTGTTATTATGAGCTTATAAGGGAAGTAAACAGGAACTTCAGCTGTGTGTTCTTAATGATACTTTGAAGTAAACACGATTGTTTTTCACTTCATGATCTTGATCTCATCTCTGACTTTATTCATTCCTCCATAAAATTCTGGAAATTCTAGCCGTAAAGAGAAGTATGACATAGAAAACAAAATCCACATGAAATAAACTTACTGAATAATGGTCGCTATAACTGTGTACTAAGAAATATGTAAAGTCACAAGGATGAAATCACATTTTTTCTTTAAAGTCCAAGACATAAAACTTTACTAAACCCCCAATCTTGATCACCAACCCAACTTCTAACCATTTTTTTACAACCTTCAATTGCCTTCACATTGTTCTCACTTTTTTACTATTAACTTGATTTACTACTGTGAGAACGGTTGTTTTGATTCTGTGAAAAACATAGGCAATTTGTTTCAAAAGGGTGCTCATTGGGTCCAATAGACTGAGAAGAAAATATTGTGCTGCTTATGTATCAAAAACGGTCTAATGGAAAGTCTGCATATAAACCAAGGCACTCATTTGTGATCTATGCAATTGTGTAAAGGATGCCTCAAATAATTGTGGTATTTTTAAGTCTGGAAGACTATTGTGTGTGGTTCAAGTTTAACCTCGTTTATTATCTAGCCTATGCATAGAAACACGTACATTTCGGCATATACCTATATTGCCACAACATGAGATTTACTTTGTTGTTATACCAAGAGTCTATTTTTCCGGGAAATAACTTTTAGGCATAGTTTTCCGCAGGTGAGTTTGTGTCGCTTTGTTCTCCTGTGTGGATCACAGCGAGGAAACAGAGCGACTCTCTGCAGCTGCGGCCTCTACTCGCGCCTCTCCTCTCCACTCGGCGCAGGCGCGCTGGCTCTGTACTGAGCGTTTGCATTGTGTCTGAACTGCGGGTGAGCTTTAAAAACATTCTAGCCTTCCAACCGCGGCAATGTCGGGCAGGTCGGTCCGAGCGGAGACCCGGAGCAGGGCGAAAGATGACATCAAGCGGGTTATGGCCGCGATTGAGAAAGTACGGAAATGGTAAGAAAGAGGGAAACAACACTCGTTGCCTAACATGAGGAAAAGCCTTGCTTGTTGGGGGTGGGGGAGAGAACGAGCGAGAATTGCAATTGAAAGACGGCAGATATTTTAAGGGAATTTAGGACAGATTTTCTACTCAGGTGCGCTAGGGCGCACTCGTGGTGTGCGCGACTACGCATCTCTAATCGTCTACAAACCAGATCCCAATGATTTTAGATCATTTTCCACCAAGGTTTAATGTGGGTCGAACCCATAAGCCATTTCGTTGCAGTCACATGAAGCCATTCCTTTTTCCTGGCCGTTGTAGTAGCAGAGAGGGAAGAGAGTCGACTGTTTCAGAACACCGACTCGACGCAAATCATTCAAAAATATACTTCGGGACTATAGGCTACGACTAGTGCGCTCTAGAGTCGGAGTACTTTTTAGACCGTCTGGAGTTTTAAATTAAGCGCTTCGAGTCGCCCTTTAGGTCAAATAGAGATTGCGCGTGAGGGCTGGGAGAGGGACTACTCATGTTTGACTGAACACGCAATGAGTCAGTCTCAGGGTTTTACAAATATAACATTTTCAAAGTTTAGCAATACCACTGGATTACCTTTTTGTTAATTCATCCTTTCTATCAAGGCACCATTTATTTTCAACAGTGGATTAGATTGAGTCGTTTACTTTCTGAATAAAAATTTAGATTCTGCGCTAGTGTCTCCATTATTAAGTAAATCTGCTAAACAATTGAAAGCTCACTGTTAAAAAGCGATAGGGACATATTGAAGGCTATTTGCAAATTACAATCCTGAAACCTTCAAGATGGAAATAATTAAAACATTCTAATAGCCTACTAAAGTTTGTTTTCATATTTGTTTCAATTGTGTCTGTACCTGTTGAATCAAAATTATTTCGACTTTCAATTGTAATAGGCCCACATTCGTGTCGAACCACATACTAGTGCACAAATTCAATTACTGTTTTATTATTATTATGCAAAAAGGCCTCATTTGTTTTAACTAGGAGGGATGGGAACCATCAGTTGCGACCTGTCATTCAAGTGGGGTTTTAAGCCCTACATTTTATAGCAAAAAATAAGTCATCTTTTTTGGCTTTAATACTTGTCACATATAATTTTGCAAGCAATGTAAAATATATATCTTTGAGTTGATAAAGCCGCATACAAACATGGTCTCTTTTTTGTTTTTGTTTTCTTGATTAAGGCAGCTCCAAAATTCAAGTGTTTCAGCCTAGCTCAGTGCTTTCTGTGATGGTGGGGCAAGCCAGCAGAAAATATCTGGCATTACACCGTGATTGGCTCAGTGTTCTGTCACTAATGGGGACACTACGTCACCGCCAAGTCTAAGGGTAGAGCTCTAAATTCTAGCCCCTTGGGTGCAGCCATAGAGTTACATTAGAAGTGCCCAGCCAAGAAGGCTCAATGTCATTGGCCACAGATAAAATGATGTCAAATCACGTTATATCTACAGTAACTTTGGAATCAGTGGCCAACTGCAAGCATTGCATATCAATCATTAGCCTGCTATTCAGTGGATTGGCTCTGTGGTCCCAAGTCTAAGATTAAGGGTCTCTTTTCCTAGTTTAAAATTATAAACATTCAACATTGCTGTCAATGAAGCATGATTTGTGCTGTGCTCAAAACAACTTAACTTAGAACTGCAAAATCTGACATTAGTGAGTTCAAGACAACTGGGAACTCGGGGAAAAAAACAAACTAGCTAAAACTATTCAAATACATTTTAAACTTTCATCCAACTCTGAATTGTATATCGGGAACTCTGGCCTCTTTCTAGAGCTACGACCTGAAGATCACTGATGTCATCATGATTCAACCTTTTTTTTCCCTTCGAGTTCCCAGTTCTCTTGAAAGCACCATAAATCCAGAGAATGCCAGACTTTGATGACAAAGTTTGATGACAAATTTGCCCAGGAAGGACCGCAGTGCCACCTTCCTGTTCAAGTGAGCACAGCACAACAAGGTGAGTCTAAACATGTATTGTATGATGCTGCATAAATGATGTAATATGCCAGGGAGATATGTACACTGTAGCTAAGAAAGTAATACTAAGTAATACTTTGTCTCGGGCCTAACACCCATGCCAATATATCCAGCAAACACTGGCTTCTCGGGCATTATCACTTAAGTTAGCCTTTAGTAGCCCATGTGCCTCACCCTAATAATTTGTTCTATTTTCACCTCTTAATTTTGCCCACTGTTCTGACTTGGTGGTCCACATGTAGCCTATAACCTGTTTTTGAGAAATGTAATCATCGAATATTGTAAGAGCTTTCATTGTCTGCTTATACGCCCCCTTTATTTATCCTACGGTTCTTACTTGGTGTACAGGGAGAACACTGGGGGAGGAAAAAAGCTCATGTTCTGAATTCTGTCATGTACATTTCAAAAGTGCTGAACAAATAGTTATGTTAACTACGTTCGTCCTAACTCACTCATTAATGTCTTAATCGAAATTACGGATTGCCTCTTATCCGCTTGTTTGTACATCTCAATTGTCATTAGAAATCACATTTGTTTAAGCAAGTCAGCCATATCAGCTATGTTTTTTTTAAAGGCATTAAATGAAGCTAAATCAACTGTTTTGCTGCCAGACAAGGCTCCGTTGATAGCCAGGTGTAGCAGTGGTATAGTGCAATTAATGTGTTGTTTACCCACCAAGATTTGCATGCTAAAATCACCACTGGGAACCGTTATTCAATCAATCAAATTTTATTACTATCGTCTGTGACTGTCTCCGTGTTCTTGTTTCTGTCTGACTTTTTTCTTTATGTTGTTTTGCGTGTACCACTGGTCCAGTTGATATCACTAAAGAAACATTGAATGTGAATTGAAGTGAACCATTCAATTAATTCTAAACCTGTGTGTGTCTATCAGGGAGAAGAAATGGGTGACCGTAGGAGACACATCCCTGAGGATCTTCAAGTGGGTTCCAGTGACTGAGCCCAAATCAGCAGATGATGTATGTAACCCCTCCCTCACACACACACACAGACACACACGTCAGCCGCATTGAAGTTCAGTAGATATGTCTTTTACAGGAATTCTCTAAGCACCTCTTCAAACTTCACAAACACGCATCACGTCACTGTGTTGTATGTAACCAGTATTTCTGCCCCCCGTCTGTTGTCTTGCAGAAGAGTAAGAAGAAGAAGGGGAAGGATGAGAAGTATGGGTCAGAATTGACCACACCTGAGAACAGCTCTTCTCCTGGGATGATGGACATGCATGGTGAGTAATGCTCAATTCAGAGTCCATAGCTGCCATACTCTGACGAACGGTCCATTATTACAGGTCTATAAAATGGGTGGGTCTAATCCTGGATGCCGATTGGTTACAAAGGCATTCCAGCTGGTGTCTATTCCACAAGTTACCACCAGCTAAATCTATGACGTTAAAATGCCTATTTTCTCTGTTCCATCTCACTGCGCAATCCAATGTCTCATCAGCCCAGCCAAGCAATTTATAAACTTGATCTCCACTATGAAAATTCTCACATTTCTTTTAGACTAGTATTTGGTTTTCACCACAGAGATTTGTATGAATGTTGCTGTCTGTCTCTCCGACATTTAAAATTCGATCGGGATGAGACAGTCAGTCTTCTGAAGTGATTGTGTTAGCTGTGTTGTTGGCTAGCTCAACTGAACAACAGTGTCCTGATGAGAGAGCACATTTTCTATGCCAGGTGAAATCGTGTGTCATTAGCTCATTCTTATGGATGTATCCAAATAAATGTCACTAGAAAGCTTAAAAAAGGCAAATGCAGCTACTTTGCTGTTCAAGCTGCACTGTTTGACGTGACCGTGAGTTAGCCGTAGTTGGCTGGCTAGCTAGCAAGCAAGGGATAAACATGTTGCCAGCCAGTATGGCAATGGAACATTTAGAACGTCCGTAGATACAGAACAACAAAAAGACTTAACGACTGGGTCGCGTCTCTGGCAACCGAACCAATAGAACAAACGACCAGCCGGCTTGGGTAGGAACCTTAGATTTGTGTCGGGACGATATCTCATGGAAGGATGAAATAGAGTGAATATATTCAGCAAATGAAAATATGTATTTTTTTTTACTATGTTAGTAACCCATCGTATTAAAGTGATAATGCCCAAGAAGCCGGTGTTTGGATGATATATTGGCACGGATAGACAGCCGTTTCGGGCCTAACTACCCCTGTGCCAATATATCCTTCAAGCACTTGCTTCTTGGGCATTATCACTTAATTACAAACCTCATTTCATTGGCTGATATTCAGTCACGGCTGTATCTCACAATAAACCATGTGGCTCTGCAGCTTTGAACCCTGTGGGACACTTTAACACCCGGTGTGTGGGTTGGTGTATATGTTTGTGGACCCAGAATGGAATTGAAAGTTAAACCAAATTAAAAGCCCATCTCTCTCTCCATCTCTCTCTCAGACGACAACAGTAACCAGAGTTCCATCGCCGACTCCTCCCCCGT
This sequence comes from Oncorhynchus gorbuscha, assembly GCF_021184085.1. Lineage (NCBI taxonomy): Eukaryota > Metazoa > Chordata > Actinopteri > Salmoniformes > Salmonidae > Oncorhynchus > Oncorhynchus gorbuscha. Next base: position 43,577,849 of record NC_060183.1, on the reverse strand, counting down.
CAAACAGGAAACCAGCTGCAGCACTAGCCCCGCCCCTGAACCCTCTGCCGTATCCCACGGCGATAGCAGTGAGGCCAAGAGCGACCAGAGCCCTGGCAGCAAGAGGAGTGAGACTTGCGCACACACACACCCACCACTACCACGGACAATTGCCATCCCTGAAATCCCCTCCTATTGTGGCCCTTTCCTTAGACACTTCTAATACAACTGGATGGGTGAAGCTGATGGCAGGGTTTAGAAGAACAGTGCATATTCAATTCCTGTTTGGTTAGCTGGTTAGGCCTGAAGTCACAGGGCAGTACTCAGGGACTCATCACGCTGAGAGGGGGAGAGAAAAGGATGTAGAGAGAGAGAGTTCAGCTGTGACCAGACCCTCGGGGCTTCAACTGCCAACTCTCCATCTTCACCCCCTACTAACAAGAGACCTCTCTCAGCCTGGTGCAAAATAGAACTCTCGCTCTACCCATCTCTCTTTCTCTCTACCCATCTCTCTTTCTCTCTACCCATCTCTCTTTCTCTCTACCCATCTCTCTTTCTCTCTACCCATCTCTCTTTCTCTCTACATGTAATGCTCCTCCCCAGTTATACCTTGGTTGCTGAACATTTGTAACTACTGCATATTACCAATAAGTGGCATCAATGGGTTTAGAATTCCTTTCCAGTATCCCATTAGACATTAGAATGTCTTGTAGCAGAATGTCTTGTAACCGATGGTCAAACGCAGTCATTCAACAGTACAGATCTGACAGGTTTACCAGGTGATTCATGTCATGTGTTAATGTGTTTGTGGTGCAGCGAAGAGCAACCTGTCCACTGAGGGCTCAGAGAGAGGACAGGGGGACAAGAGAGACAGCAGACCGACATCCTCAGGAGACAAGGACACCTCAGGAGACAAGGACACCTCAGGAGACAAGGACACCTCAGGAGACAAGGACACCTCAGGAGACAAGGACACCTCAGGAGACAAGGACACCTCAGGAGACAAGGACACCTCAGGAGACAAGGACACCTCAGGAGACAAGGACACCTCAGGAGACAAGGACACCTCAGGAGACAAGGACACCTCAGGAGACAAGGACACCTCAGGAGACAAGGACACCTCAGACAGCTGCGAAGTCACTCAGGTACTCTGTTCTACTATACTGTATATTCTACTCTTCCTCCATGAAGAAGACGAGTGGCCTGAGGACCTCCAGATTATTCATAAAATTTTTATCACGTCCACATTTCTACATAAATAGATGAACCGATAACTTCATCAGCTGTAGTTGTTTGTATGTTTGTGGGCGGCAGGTAGCCTGTCTGTTAAGTGTTGGGCCAGCAACCTGGGCCAGCAACCGAAAGCTCGCTGGTTCGAGTCCCTGAGCCGACTAGGGGAAAATACTGTCGATGTGCCCTTAAACAAGGCACTTAACCCTAATTGATCTTGTAAGTCGCTCTGGAAAAGAGCGTCTGCTAAATGACTAAAATGTAAAAAATATATGTTAGCTATATGTTAGCAGAGACAAGCTGGTACAGCCTTGTTTTAGTTAAAACACCCTTATCTGACTGTGTGTTTGTGTTTCTGGGCTGGCAGGAACAGGAGGAAGAGGCTCCTCCCAGTAAGAAGAGCATGCAGGAGTCTCCGTCTCAGGACTACGAGGAGAAATAGACGTGCTGCATCCTTTCTATCTTCTTCCTCACCTCCCTTTCTTCCTCCCCCCGTAGCCCCTAACAATCCTCTGAGCAGAGGGAGAAAGGACTTTGTCTCCCTCCACTAAGCCTTCTTCCTTCCCTCCTCCTCTTCTTCCACACTCACTCCCTCACTAATGCCACGAGTAGTTCTATGAACCAGCCTGTTATCCCCTCCATGGCCAGGGGTGACGCTGTGAGCCCAGCTCTTCCCAGAAGAGAAACACTGACCTGCACCTGTGACACAAACCCACTGACAATATGGGACTTCACATTCTACGCTGGCACCACACGCTAACAGAGTAGGATGGAGTTTCCCCTAGACAGTGATCTAAGGTTTAGTTTCTATGTTTCCTGCAAAGGAAGGTAAACTAATCCCAGATCTGTAGCTCTCATCTTCTAACCCAGGAGCCACGTCAAACCTCCCCCTAACTCACCTTCGGTTGTTCCGGTGTTTGTTTGGGACAGTTTCCAGTTTGTATAGTTTAGGGGTTGTTGTTTAGCCCAGGAGGGTCAATGCGCTGTTAAGGTATAATTTCACAAAAACTGCACGCTATGGTTTTACTGCTGCTGTGCTGGGTGTGGATTTCTGTCAGTTTGTTATTTTAGCTTTATTTAACTTGCTTTTTTTTCTAGAGGAAGAACAAGAGTTAATTTTTTTCGCGAGGACATGCTTGTAGCATACGTAGGTTTTATCGAAGGGTGTTCTTTGATTATTGTGGTATAACGTACTCTGTAGGTCAAACTGTTTTTAACTACTTTTTTATTGTACCATGTTTTTATTTGCCTTACGGTTTTAACATTGAGCTGACGCTAATGATTTTATTCAGCATTTACATTCAACTATAAACAGTTTCCGTTTCGCATTGGTTACTGTTAGAAAGACAACATGTACTGTAACAAAACCGCATTCTGCAAATATCTCGAAAGAAGAATTGACTTTGAGGGAGTCAGCAGCTTCCCACGAGCCTGGGTGTCAGTCAGTTTCTCTTCCCAGCTTCTTTCCTGTCAAAAGGCATGACGACTACACTTGAGGAGTTACACAGAAACATGTGGGTGTCCGGGCTAAATTCCCACTTGGTCAACAGCAATGACCGTTTTTCTATGAGTCTTCATTGCCATCGCGGTGGTTTAAATGTGTTACTATATGTATCGCCTTTCATAACCTCCCCTCAGTGTCCGGCTCAAACTGTGGCTCAGATCCTCATTCAAGGTGCTCAGATCCTCATTCAAGGTGCTCTCTGTGGGTCGCAACCTAACTTCATGATCGAGGAAGGAACGCATATTCGCACAAATCTGTCAACTCTACACACACACACACACACACACACACACACACAAAAAAATCAGCCTCAAACCTATTTATGTATGTTTTTTGTTCGGGTGACTTGATCAATCAATAACCATTGATTTTCCCCCCCCCCCCCCCCCCCCCCCCAAACATCAGTTCAATAGAGAGAAATGAAATGACATTTCAGTGGAGACAGAGGACAGCTTTAGCTTATACCTCATTTACAGTCCAGCAGAGCTGGTACTAGTGATGCTACGTAATTGACATGAGAAGTATGTACAACATTCCGTTTTTTTTAGATATCTTTTATGTTTTAGATTTCATTCTTGATTCTGATTGAACCGGTTAATGCTTCTAGTTTAACTCATATGAACTGTGTATATAAAGAGCTGAGGAAACATGTCAGATGCTTGTTTTCTTGGGACCATATTGTTTGAGTTTAGAATGATCTTGTACAGGTTGATGGTTTGGTTTGACTTATTTATTCCATCACTAGTGCTCAGATTTGATCATGTCCAATGGTTTTGTTTTATTAATAAAAAGCCCCAAAATATTTATTTTACCCAGAGTCTTTCCTGTTGCCCATTGATTTCAGACTCATTACCTCAAGTACTAGGTTAAAGAACTCTTCGACATAGGTCATTTTCTTCTATTTGAATTATATGTCAAAAGAACCAATTCTTCCTACTCATTTATCTTTCTAATGCATATGTGCTTCTCATTGGAGTGCAACAAAGCATAAGACTTCGAGGGAAGGCAATCTTGAGGTAACAACTGGTTTTCAGTTGGCACTCAAACACTTCCCTACAGACTTCCCCTTCTCTTTTAGGGGCCTGTTTTTCAGTGACACTATTTTCCTTCTGTTGTATTTGAGAGGAACTCATGAAAAATGGAGAGGGTTATTTCAGTTCCCCTCGTCCTGTCAGGGGTAATGTATCTGGGGATGAATTAATTATGAGCAGTTCTTGTACTTATTGGTCGGTGAGATGGAAACAGCCTGGTATGGTTCGTAGGTTTGGGGGCAGGGGGGGCTGAGCAGAGAGGAGTCTTGTCCAGAAACAATCTCTACTACCCATTGGACACACCGTGTAGATCTGAAAGGATGGATTGGATCGGCGTAAGCAATATGGTTGTTTGTTCCAGCACACAACTCTACTGATTTTTGGACTATGACTTACATCATCAGATGATAAGAGGAAATCAACATTCTACATGTAGAGTATTTGTTTTTATTGTATTTTTTTTGTACACAACATAGAAAACCAGTACCGCTTTACAGTAGGGTACTCATCTGTAAAGGGTTTATAACAGTCTACCGATTGAACAAACCCTTTATAAAGCCTTTATAGACGATGCCTTAATGCTATTTGAAACATAGAAAACAGTGCACTAAACAGTCACGTCACTTAGTAAAGAGTCCACAATGTGCTTCTAGAGTTAATAACATCATTACAAGTGCGTTATGTTTGTTCCCTGGAGTCGGTACATCGTTATCGTCCAACATGCAGAGCAGAAAAATAAAATACACGTAAAAGATCCTTTTTGTTTCCATGGCACATTGTGCACATTTAGTTTTTCAGAAAACCTCTGATGGTTATTTACAAAGGCCGGTGTCATTGGTTAGTCACATAGATCTATCATACATAGCTTTGTTACACTGGGCGATTCAATATGATCCAAACTGTGTGCTTCAGTACATAGCTCTAGTACACGTATATATCTATTACAGGACAGGTCGTTTATAAAAAGACAATACATAAAATACACAGGCAGCACATAAAAAGGTGACAGTAAGTAGGTAGTTTCCTGTCTCGACATTTCTTATCAAATCAACAAGTTTGTTTTTTTCATTTAGCATGGCAGTTTCTAAGTGGGTCCTGGATTCTAAGAGGGAGTTTTAAAGTGAGTAGTGCAACAAGTTAAGTGGCTGGCGTTCGGTTGCCTTAGTTCGGATGAGCGCCCGCCACAAGCACCAGGTTGATGTTCAGTAGGCATTAAAACAACATGTGCGTTTTTTTGTGGAGAATTTCCCAAAATACCTCCTCAGTTCCAAAATGTCCTCTATCATTTTGTGCCTGCTGAACACAACCTGGTAGTACAGGTAGACTGTGTGTCCTGTGGTATTACCCTGTTCCCTTTGTGGAGGGGACATACATAGGATCACCCCCCCCTGTAACTATATTCCCCAGGTTGTTGCTGTAAATGAGAACGTGTTCTCAGTCAACTCACCTGGTAAAATAAGGGTTAAATAAATAAATACATAGGTCAGGGTCTGGACACAGCACACTGACTCGGGAACGTGACATGTGAAAGACAGGAATGTGTTGGAGAAACATTCATCATTAATTGTGCTATTAGCAGAGAACCACTCTGGTGCATCCAGGCCCTTCACCTTCACGTACGTCTGCATCGTCAAATGCCTTCCCTCTTGCCTGGTTACATATGGGAAGTTTATTTCCTGTGAGAACTGAAGTCAAAACCCAACCCATGCTGTATGCAAAAAAACTAAAGAACTAACTAATAACAGAAGATGATTTGTTTATGAACTAATAACAGGAGATGATTCCTTTATGAACTAATAACAGAAGACTAATTCCTTTAGTTCCTAACATGGATATTACATGTCGGAGAGGGAGTTGGAGAGTTAGAGAGGAGAGAGAGGGGGAGAGGGGGAGAGGGAGGGGGAGTTGGAGAGAGGGAGGGGGAGAGTTAGAGGGAGGAGAGTTAGAGAGGAGAGGGAGGGGTGAGAGTTGGACAGAGGGAGGGGGAGAGTTGGAGAGAGGGAGGGGGAGAGTTGGAGAGAGGGAGGGGGAGAGTTGGAGAGAGGGAGGGGGAGAGTTAGAGAGAGGAACAGGGAGAGTTAGAGAGAGTTAGAGAGGAGAGTTAGAGAGAGGGAGAGAGTTAGAGAGGGAGAGTTAGAGAGAGGGAGGGGGAGAGTTAGAGAGAGGGAGGGGGAGAGTTAGAGAGGAGGGGGGTTAGAGGGAGGAGAGCCGAGGAAAGGAGAGTTGGTGAGGGAGGAGGGAGAGTTGATGAGGGAGGAGAGTTAGAAAGGAGAGGAGAGTTGGTGAGGAAGGAGAGTTAGAGAGGAGAGCGAGGAAAGGAGAGTTGGTGAGGGAGGAGAGTTAGAGAAGAGAGGAGAGTTGGTGAGGAAGGAGAGTTAGAGATGAGAGGAGAGTTGGTGAGGGAGGAGGGAGAGTTGGTGAGGAAGGAGAGTTAGAGAGGAGAGGTGAGTTGGTGAGGTAGGAGAGTTAGAGGAGAGCGAGGAAAGGAGAGTTGGTGAGGAAGGAGAGTTAGAGAGGAGAGCGAGGAAAGGTGAGTTGGTGAGGGAGGAGAGTTAGAGAGGAGAGGAGAGTTGGTGAGGGAGGAGAGAAACGTTTGTGAGAGGAAGTAGTATAAGTCATAGGAGAGTCTTAGGTAGCGGGGGATTTAGAGTTACCTAAGGGGACTATGATAGTGAGTGACATACATAAATACGATATAAAAACCCAGAGGGAGTCTGGTCGGTGTTTGGCGGTCTGTGCAGGGTAGGGGTGGGATACTGTGGATGAGAGTCTAGAAGGTCTGATCATCTTGGCAGGACTCTGTGGAATGACCAAAGGCCTCACAGATGTCGCAGTACGGCCGCTGGTCGGCTGGCTTGCCCTTGAAGGAAGAGTGGGGCACTGAGTCAGGGCTCTGGGCCTGGGTCGGACAGTCTTCGGTGTCATGGAGGTCGAAACAGTCACAGATATCACAGAACAGACGAGGAGGAGCCTTCTTGTCCTTCTTAGATCCACACTCTTCCAAACTAGAGAGGGAGAGACCGAGAGAGAGTGATTAGGGAAATGCAAAATATTGCATGTTGACGGGTCTGTCAACAACTGTAAGTGAGGGCTAAGTTTGGGGTTTGGGTTCAGAGGTTATATGTTATAAGACTGACCCGTCAGTGCCGTCATTGCCGTTGAACTCAGCCAGAACCATCTTCTTCAACTTCACCTTCAACTCCTCGTTCTTCCTCTGCAGGTCCACAATCACACTGTTCAGGAAGTTAATCTGAAGGAGGGAGAGAAGCGAGACCACAGTCAAGTTTATATGAGAAAGAGTGAGGTGGACTGTGAGACAATGGTGGAAGTGCAGATATCTATCTATGCAAATTATATACTGTATAAGTGACAAGCAAATGATGCAATTGGAATACTAATAGCGAATCATACCTGTCCCTCTGCAAAGTCCTTCTCTTCTCTCAGCTGGTCCAGAACTGCATCACCTGAGGAAGGCATTCCACTGTCCCCTCCCTTGGAGGCCTGCTGTCCCATGAGCCTCTGCTCCAGGCTGGTGACACATCCCTGTAGTTGGGCCTTGTCTCTCTCCAGCGCCTCAACGGCAGACTGCAGCGTCTTGGCCATGACGTTCTCACCTCGCAGCACCACAATCTAGAGGGAGACAGAGAGACAGGTTTCAACGAATATAGAGATACAGCCGTTGTATGGCAGCCCAGAGAAAAAGCATAGGACCCAATGCAAGTTTTCTTGAATTTTTCATCAAAAGGCCCACAGTCTGCTAGAGTTGTGTGTGAATGTTTACCTCATTCCTCAGAGTCTCCAGCTCCTTGTCCTTATCTGTCTTCTGGAAGTTTCTCTCCTCCCCTGTCTCCTGGTTGGATAGAGTTTCCCTGGGGGGGAACAGAGGAAGAGAACTGCTAAATACAGAACTCACAGACCCACACTGGGACTGGCAGGAGCAGTGCAATACTGTGTGTGCACGCATACATTTCTCTTTGGGTAAAGTGAGAAACTTCTGCCTGATGAAGGTCTCTGACTGCAATGTTTTAAACTTTTGATTTTACAATAAATAATCAAATACTTCACACAATAGTTGTGATAGTCAAGGCGTTGGAACAAGGATCACGAAAGACTAGTGAAGCTAGCTCTTTCTCAATAACAACATTGGGAAGTTTAGGGCCAACGTTTGAAAGAACATCACAAATCCAGATGTTGAAATCCAACTTGACATGAAAACCATTAGCAGGATTCAGAACACAGTGAATAACCTGTCTGTGGAACCCGAAGGTTGATGGCATTACCCTGCCTGGGGTCTCATGATCCAATACATCCACATGGAACAACAACAACCTTAACCATATGCTGACCACACAGCTCGCGTCGGATGCGTTGCAAAATAAATGTATACATACATGTTATTCAATCATTTTGCGCACATCAACGAGCATCTGCGAAACCAGGCGCTAAAATAGAACTTGGTTATATTTGTGAAGCTTCACTCGCTGCAAGTCCTGCCTCTCCCATCTCCTCATTGGTTTTTAGGAGCATATACCCACTTGGGAGATTGAACGATGAATTGAGGTCCACACTCCAGTCCAGTTGGTGGTGGTGATGCACCTTAAAGTTGGTTGCCAACCGCTGTATAAAGTCCGAAGAAGAAGACCACTGAAGGTGGAGAGATTACTAGAAACTAACTTTGACCCTTTTATCTGTGGATTAATTAACGGAGTAGAGGAGCTTGTGCATTTCAGGTAAAATACCATCCCAATGTTTATATCCCAGGACAAATTAGCTAGCAACAGCATGCTAGCTAGCTAAATTGACATAAATGTTAAATGCTTTTCGACCTGTCCCCAAATTAATATATTTGGTTCAGAGTTCGTTTTGATACTTCAACCTGCGTGTCCTGATGGCGTCTGGTGTGGTTGGACAAAATCAACATGCACGCGAGCTCTCTGGTCAGCATGTTAATCACAAAAGATGTAGCTTGGATGTCTTCCCCTAAACAAAGTCTTTACTACAGATGCTAGTCTAGATATATAGCCTACTTTTCTAGGGATTAGTGCTGCTGAATAACGTCTCTTTTCTGACTGTCTGACTGCGAAACATTCACCTGAAAAGGTAGTTATCCCCTGATCTCTCCTGACTGATTAGTCCTGCTCTACATAACCCTTCCTCAGGCTATCATCATCTCTCTCTTGGTTTAAATAACCTTTCTGATGCCAAACTCCCACCTCTTCTGCTCCTCTCGTCTCCTCCCATTTCCTCTCCTCTCTTCTCCACCCCCAACTTCTTCTCCTCTACCTCCTCTCCCCTTCAACATTCCTTTCATTTCTTCCCTCCATCTCTCCTCTCATTACTAGTGTTAGTAAAGGGATGTACAGTGCCGTGAAAAAGTATTTGCCCCCTTTCTGATTTTCCCTATTTTTTGCATATTTTTGATACTGAATGTTAGCAGATCTTCAACCAAAACCTAATATTAGATACAGGGAACTTAAGTTGACAAATAACAAAACAAATGGACACTCATTTTAGTTATTTAATGAAGAAAGTTATGCAACACACAATTCCCCTGTGTGAAAAAGTAATTGCCCACTTACACTCTATAACTGGATGTGCCACCTTTAGCTGCAATGACTGCAACCAAACACTTCCTGTAGTTGATGATCAGTCTCTCACATCGCTGTGGAGGAATTTCTGCTTTAACTCCAAGCATGATTGGCTCGTTTCAAGTTATGCCACAACATCTCAATTGGGATTAGGTGTGGATTTTGACTAGACCTGTCACGCCTGAGCTCGAGGGCGCCGGGCTCCCCAGCATTGCGCACTCCTGCCACCATCATTACGCATGTTGCCCCGTCACACACATCAGCGATTATTGGACTCAATCACCTGTTTATTACCTATAATATTATTATATTTGTCAGTTCCCCAGCTCTGTTCCCTGCTGCTGTGATCGTCATTTGTCATTGTGTATCCGTGTGCTGACGCTGTTTCTGACTTGCTCTCCCTGTACCTTCTTCTCGTCTCCGGTGTCGGTCCTTACAAGGCCATTACAAAACTTCTAATTTGTTGCTTTTTAGCCATTTTCATGTAGACTTGATTGTGTGTTTTGGATCATTGTCTTCCTGCCTGACCCAGCTGCGCTTCAGCTTCAGCAGGACAATGGTTCTGTTCTAAAATAGATTAAATCGTTTTTTTCTTAATCAATCTACATACAATACCCCATAATGACAAAGCAAAAACAGATAAAAAAAAATGTTTTGAAATAACAGAAATACCTTATTTACATAAGTGTTCAGACCCTTTTCTATGAGACTCGAAATTGAGCTCAGGTGCATCCTGTTTCCATTGATCATCCTTGAGATGTCTCTACAACTTGATTGGAGTCTACCTGTGGTAAATTCAATTGATTGGACATGATTTGGAAAGGCACACACTGGTCTATATAAGGTCCCATAGTTGACGGTGCATATCAGAGCAAAAACCAACCCATGAGGTCGAACAAATTGTTAGTAGAGCTCGAATACAGGATTGTGTCGAGGCACAGATCTGGGGAAAGGTACCAGAAAATGTCTGCAGCATTGAAGGTCCCCAAGAACACAGTGGCCGCCATCATTCTTAATTGGAAGAAGTTTGGAAACACCAATACTCTTCCTAGAAGTGTCCACCAGGCCAAACTGAGCAATCAGGGGAGAGGGGCCTTAATCGGGGAGGTGACCAAGAACCCAATGGTCACTCTGACAGAGCTCAAGAGTTCCTCTGTGGAGATGGGAGAACCTTCCAGAAGGACAACCATCTCTGCAGCACTCCACCAATCAGGCCTTTATGGTAGAGTGGTCAGACGGAAGACAATCCTCAGTAAAAGGCACATATAGATAGCCCACTTGGAGTTTGCCAAAAGGTACCTAAAGGACTCTTAGACCATGAGAAACAATATTATCTGGTCTGATGAAACCACGATTGAACTCTTTGGCCTGAATGTCAAGCGTCACGGCTGGAGGAAACCTTGAACCATCCCTACAGCGAAACATGGTGGAGGCAGCATCATGTTGTGGTGACCAGTCAGGATTGAGGGAAAGATGAACGGAGCAAAGTACACAGAGATCCTTGAGGAAAACCTGCTCCAAAGCTCTTAGGACCTCAGACTGAGGCGAAGGGTCACCTACCAACAGGACAACGACCCTAAGCACACAGCCAAGACAACACAGGAGTGGCTTCGGGACAAGTCTCTGAATGTTCTTGAGTGGCCCAGCCAGAGCCCGGACTTGAACCCAATCGAACATCTCTGGAGAGAGCTGAAAATAGCTGTGCAGCGACACTCCCCATCCAACCTGACAGAGCTTAAGAGGATCTGCAGAGAAGAATGGGAGAAACTCCCTAAATACAGATGTGCCAAGTTTATAGAGTCATACCCAAGAAGACTCAAGGCTGTAATCACAGACAAAGGTGCTTTAACAAAGTACTGAGTGTAACGAAGTTCGTCTGTTGTTTGAAGAGAGTCAGACCGAAATGCAGCGTGTAGGTTACTCATGACTTTTAACTGAAAATACGAAAACAACAAACGAGTGAAACTAATTACAGCCTATCTGGTGACTAACACAGAGACAGGTACAATCACCCAGGAAATACAACGCGCACTCAGGCTCCCTAAATACGGTTCCCAATCCGAGACAACGAGAATCAGCTGACTCCAATTAGGAATCGCCTCAGGCAGCCAAGCCTAACTAGACACACCCCTAAAAATACACACTCCCAATAAATACAAACCCCAATACGAAATACAACATATAAACCCATGTCACACCCTGGCCTACCCAAACATATAACAAAAACACAAGATACAATGACCAAGGCGTGACAGAACATAGATTTGCAAACATTTCTAAAAACCAGTTTTTGCTTTATCATTTTGGGGTATTTTTTAATAAGGCTGTTTTATTTATTTTATTTTTATTTCACCTTTATTTAACCAGGTAGGCAAGTTGAGAACAAGTTCTCATTTACAATTGCGACCTGGCCAAGATAAAGCAAAGCAATTCGACAGATACAACGACACAGAGTTACACATGGAGTAAAACAAACATACAGTCAATAATACAGTATAAACAAGTCTATATACAATGTGAGCAAATGAGGTGAGAAGGGAGGTAAAGGCAAAAAAGGCCATGGTGGCAAAGTAAATACAATATAGCAAGTAAAACACTGGAATGGTAGTTTTGCAATGGAAGAATGTGCAAAGTAGAAATAAAAATAATGGGGTGCAAAGGAGCAAAATAAATAAATAAATTAAATACAGTTGGGAAAGAGGTAGTTGTTTGGGTTAAATTATAGGTGGGCTATGTACAGGTGCAGTAATCTGTGAGCTGCTCTGACAGTTGGTGCTTAAAGCTAGTGAGGGAGATAAGTGTTTCCAGTTTCAGAGATTTTTGTAGTTGGTTCCAGTCATTGGCAGCAGAGAACTGGAAGGAGAGGCGGCCAAAGAAAGAATTGGTTTTGGGGGTGACTGTAACGTAACAAAACGTGGAAAAAGTCAAGGGGTCTGATTACTTTCCGAATGCACTGTATACACTATCCATACACTTCTACAGATGCACAATCGAGAGCATCCTGGCGGGCTGTATCACCGCCTGGTACGGCAACTGCTCCGCCCACAACCATAAGGCTCTCCAGAGGGTAGTGAGGTCTGCACAACGCATCACCGGGGGCAAACTACCTGCCCTCCAGGACACCTACACCACCCGATGTTACAGGAAGGCCATAAAGATCATCAAGGACAACAACCACCCGAGCCACTGCCTGTTCACCCCACTATCATCCAGAAGGCGAGGTCAGTACAGGTGCATCAAAGCTGGGACCGAGAGACTGAAAAACAGCTTCTATCTCAAGGCCATCAGACTGTTAAACAGCCACCACTAACATTGAGTGGCTGCTGCCAACACACTGACTCAACTCCAGCCACTTTAATAATTTACATTTACATTACATTTACATTAATAATGGGAATTGATGGGAAATGATGTAAAATATATCACTAGCCACTTTAAACAATGCTACCTAATATAATGTTTACATACCCTACATTATTCAGGGCTCTGTTCTAGGCCCTCTCCTATTCTCGCTATACACCAAGTCACTTGGCTCTGTCATAACCTCACATGGTCTCTCCTATCATTGCTATGCAGACGACACACAATTAATCTTCTCCTTTCCCCCTTCTGATGACCAGGTGGCGAATCGCATCTCTGCATGTCTGGCAGACATATCAGTGTGGATGACGGATCACCACCTCAAGCTGAACCTCGGCAAGACGGAGCTGCTCTTCCTCCCGGGGAAGGACTGCCCGTTCCATGATCTCGCCATCACGGTTGACAACTCCATTGTGTCCTCCTCCCAGAGCGCCAAGAACATTGGCGTGATCCTGGACAACACCCTGTCGTTCTCAACCAACATCAAGGCGGTGGCCCGTTCCTGTAGGTTCATGCTCTACAACATCCGCAGAGTACGACCCTGCCTCACACAGGAAGCGGCGCAGGTCCTAATCCAGGCACTTGTCATCTCCCGTCTGGATTACTGCAACTCGCTGTTGGCTGGGCTCCCTGCCTGTGCCATTAAACCCCTTCAACTCATCCAGAATGCCGCAGCCCGTCTGGTGTTCAACCTTCCCAAGTTCTCTCACGTCACCCCGCTCCTCCGTTCTCTCCACTGGCTTCCAGTTGAAGCTCGCATCCGCTACAAGACCATGGTGCTTGCCTACGGAGCTGTGAGGGGAACGGCACCTCAGTACCTCCAGGCTCTGATCAGGCCCTACACCCAAACAAGGGCACTGCGTTCATCCACCTCTGGCCTGCTCGCCTCCCTACCACTGAGGAAGTACAGCTCCCGCTCAGCCCAGTCAAAACTGTTCGCTGCTCTGACCCCCCAATGGTGGAACAAACTCCCTCACGACGCCAGGACAGCGGAGTCAATCACCACCTTCCGGAGACACCTGAAACCCCACCTCTTTAAGGAATACCTAGGATAGGATAAGTAATCCCTCTCACCCCCCCCCTTTAAGATTTAGATGCACTATTGTAAAGTGACTGTTCCACTGGATGTCATAAGGTGAATGCACCAATTTGTAAGTCGCTCTGGATAAGAGCGTCTGCCAAATGACTTAAATGTAAATGTAAATTCATCTCATATGTATACGTATATACTGTACTCTATATCATCTACTGCATCTTTATGTAATACATGTATCACTAGCCACTTTAACTATGCCACTTTGTTTACATACTCATCTCATATGTATATACTGTACTCGATACCATCTACTGTATCTTGCCTATGCCTGTCTGTACCATCACTCATTCATATATCTTTATGTACTTTATCCCCTTACACTTGTGTGTATAAGACAGTAGTTTTGGAATTGTTAGTTAGATTACTTGTTGGTTATTACTGCATTGTCGGAACTAGAATCACAAGCATTTCGCTACACTCGCATTAACATCTGCTAACCATGTGTATGTGACAAATACATTTATTTTTTCTTCCACTATCAGACACACTGAAGTCAATCATTAATGGATATAGAAAATAAACTGTACCAAGGCAGCAGATGTATGGTGCAATATGTTTACACTCAGTTATCTTCCCAAGGCAGCAGATGCATGGTGCAGTATGTTTACACTCAGTTATCTTCCCAAGGCAGCAGATGCATGGTGCAGTATGTTTACACTCAGTTATCTTCCCAAGGCAGCAGATGCATGGTGCAATATGTTTACACTCAGTTATATTCCCAAGGCAGCAGATGCATGGTGCAATATGTTTACACTCAGTTATATTCCCAAGGCAGCAGATGCATGGTGCAATATGTTTACACTCAGTTATATTCCCAAGGCAGCAGATGCATGGTGCAATATGTTTACACTCAGTTATATTCCCAAGACAGCAGATGCATGGTGCAATATGTTTACACTCAGTTATATTCCCAAGGCAGCAGATGCATTGTGCAATATGTTTACACTCAGTTATATTCCCAAGGCAGCAGATGCATGGTGCAATATGTTTACACTCAGCTATCTTCCCAAGGCAGCAGATGCATGGTGCAGTATGTTTACACTCAGTTATCTTCCCAAGGCAGCAGATGCATGGTGCAATATGTTTACACTCAGTTATCTTCCCAAGGCAGCAGATGCATGGTGCAATATGTTTACACTCAGTTATCTTCCCAAGGCAGCAGATGCATGGTGCAATATGTTTACACTCAGTTATCTTCCCAAGGCAGCAGATGCATGGTGCAGTATGTTTACACTCAGTTATCTTCCCAAGGCAGCAGATGCATGGTGCAGTATGTTTACACTCAGTTATCTTCCCAAGGCAGCAGATGTATGGTGCAATATGTTTACACTCAGTTATCTTCCCAAGGCAGCAGATGCATGGTGCAGTATGTTTACACTCAGTTATCTTCCCAAGGCAGCAGATGTATGGTGCAATATGTTTACACTCAGCTATCTTCCCAAGGCAGCAGATGCATGGTGCAGTATGTTTACACTCAGTTATCTTCCCAAGGCAGCAGATGTATGGTGCAATATGTTTACACTCAGCTATCTTCCCAAGGCAGCAGCGAATAAATTGTGTTATAAATACTATAATGAATGTGTAATAAATTGTGTTATAAATACTATAATGAATGTGTAATAAATTGTGTTATAAATACTATAATGAATGTGTAATAAATGTGTTATAAATACTATAATGAATGTGTAATAAATTGTGTTATAAATACTATAATGAATGTGTAATAAATGTGTTATAAATACTATAATGAATGTGTAATAAATGTTTTACCTGTCTTTCATGTCTTGCTGGTACTGAGACTTATGACTGTTCAGCTTCAGTTCCTCACTGAGAGAGATGGAAGGAGAGCAAGAGAGAGAGGGGAGAGAGAGAGAGAGAGAGAGAGAGAGAAGAGAGAAGGGAGCGAGAGAAGAAGAAGGGCGAGAGAGAGAGAGAGAGAGAGAGAGAGAGAGAGAGAGAGAGAGAGAGGAGAGAGAGAGAGAGAGAAAGAGAGAAGGGCGAGGGTGAGTTGCTTTTCAGTGTCAGTCAACATTTGTGAGACTCAATAACAATCAACATAATTCATATCTAGAGGCACTTTCTAATAAAGGACCATCAGAATGTGTTCAACATCAATGATAACAAATGTATAGATAAATAAAAAATACATTTATAGCACAGAGTATCTCTGCTTGGCTGTGATGTTGGTATGGGTATAAAGTAAAGGTTGTCATGGCTAAGTAGTGATGAGTGTAAAGGTCATGTCCAACTCTCAGTATGTGTGGCAAATGGGCCAGTCTAAATCACCTTCTGTGTGTCCAACTGAGGCATAATCACATTGACCACACTCTAAAGCATCAGTCACAGACACACACACACGTTTAAAAATACTTGATTTGAATCCACAAATAACATCACATTATAAAGGATTCAAATATTTCAAAGGTTGTTGATGCAAGGACAGTTAAGGAAAATAAAAGCACCTTCTCCTCCACACAGTTAGGCTGCCCATATCAGCTGAAACAGAGCAGTACCTTCTCCTCCACACAGCTAGGCTGCCCATATCAGCTGAAACAGAGCAGTACCTTCTCCTCCACACAGCTAGGCTGCCCATATCAGCTGAAACAGAGCAGTACCTTCTCTTCCACACAGCTAGGCTGCCCATATCAGCTGAAACAGAGCAGTACCTTCTCCTCCACACAGCTAGGCTGCCCTTAATGGCTGAAACAGAGCAGTACCTTCTCTTCCACACAGCTAGGCTGAAACAGAGCAGCTAGGCTGCCCTTAATGGCTGAAACAGAGCAGTACCTTCTCCACACAGCTAGGCTGCCCATATCAGCTGAAACAGGGCAGTACCTTCTCCTCCACACAGCTAGGCTGCCCATATCAGCTGAAACAGAGCAGTACCTTCTCCTCCACACAGCTAGGCTGCCCATATCAGCTGAAACAGAGCAGTACCAGTTGTTTTGCTATACTCTTGCAGGCCTGCAATCTGAAGACCACGTACCGTAAGCCTATGTACGTGGCCCAGACTGCCAAATATCAAGCGAGATATGAGAGGCTGATATTTAACACGCGCACACACTCCCAAAGGTTGTAACCTGGGAGAAGTGAAAAGGCACTCTACTCCTTAGAGAGTATACAATAAAATAACCATAGACTATATAATACAGACCAATTCAGCCAAAACACACACAAAGATCAGAGAACTGACTGGGTCGGATGCAGCTGTTCTCCCAGACGAGATGTCTCCGGCAGCACAAAGCTGCTCCCACTCTCACACACACACACACACACGCCAGCATACTCGCTCTTGCAGACACGCGCGAATGCACACGTCATGGAGGTTATGAGACCCATGGAGTGGCCATGTTGGAGGCAAGCGGTTCGAGGAGAAGAGGCTGTGATTATGTAACACTCCCTAGTCTCTGATGGACGGAAGGAAAGAGGAACGCTTGTGTCTAAAAGGATGGAGGAAGATGAGTGAAGAAGAGGAGAGAATAGTGAAATCAGGACAAAGTGAATAATAAAGTAGTTGCTGTCATTCAGCCTGTCACGTCAATCCCACGTCAGAGACCGATGCACACGCACATGTACACACACACATCCACTCATGCACACACACACACAGACCTATAAATAGAACCCTAGGTCATGCATGACGCTCACCATAACAAAGAGAGGAGCCCAGTCTTTCTCCCGACATACTGCAGCTGTACTTAGCATACTGCTGTCTAATAAGAGGGACGTATTTCATCATCACTGGCTACTGGGTTTTAGGGATACATCAACAACCATTCTAATACCAGAAGACTACACTTCGCATATCATGATCCCGCACAGGTGTCACAAACTGGCTTTAAGAGTGAACTGTACCCCTCTCTCTCTCTCTCTCTGACTAAACGGCATGAGCGAGTTAAATATATAAGTCTATGTCTTATTTGAGTAAGACTTTGATATGAGCCTCTCTCACGTTTCCCTGCACAGGCTTCTGATGTGCTGGTCTTTACACGCACGCTGAAACACCACAGAGCCACAGAGCATACAATCCTCCTGTGTCTTCTGGATCCAAAGAAGCTGACATGTTGGTCGACTGTCTATTTCGAGGGCCAGCTTGTAGTCAATGCATAATTTGAACGCTGAATACCACAGTATCAGCTGAGGAACCAACCATCAGACATACTCACGTCCATGCATGGAATTCCCCTTTTCCCTTGAACATTCCCTTGAACATTCCCTTGAACATTCCCTTGAACATCCCCTTGAACATTCCCTTGAACATTCCAATATGCTGGTTTCAGCCATTCACACACAGATTAGATCACCCCCGAAGAGCAAGCATAATAACCTTCGGTCGCACTCACATTTCCTTGCACAGATTTCCGATGCGCTGGTTTTGCGTGCTGCTCCGCTCCTGCGAGAGACTGAGTTCTTCCTGGAATTTGGAATTCTGCTGTTTCAGCGCCTCGAGCTGGGAAATGATACACGGGTGGAAGGGAAGGATGAAAGGAGGAGGGAGAGAGAGAGAGAGACTTAGACACACAGTAAACAGTAAACAGATAAAGCCGTCTCTTCTTCACGCCTCTCTAACAGTCTTAGTCGCGAACATTAACAGGAAGACACACTGCCGTGTTGCTCCACTGAAACAGCCGTTTCCTCGGTGCACAAAGACCAACACCATTACTCATCGTATAAACTGTCTGCCAAACCTACGCACAGAGACATAAGTGTGTGAGGGATTAAATCACTTCGCCTGGGCGGCAGGTAGCCTAGAAGTTAAGAGGGTTGGGTCAGTAACCGAATGGTCACTGGTTTGAATCCTCAAGCTGGAAGAATTGTCCGTTCTGCCCTTGAGCAAGGCAGTTAACCCACAAAACAACTGCTCCCAGATGTTGATTAAGGCAGTCCCCTGTACCTCTCTGATTCAGAGGAGTTGGGTTAAATGTGGAAGACACATTTCGGTTGAATGCATGCAGCTAACTAGATATCTCCGTTTCCCTACTTCTAGCGCCAATGTCCATGACTAAGTATTATTTCGTTTCTTTATTCCCAGCTCATCAGAATAAAAATCATGTGTAGATAAACTGTATGTGAGACTTGGCATCGCCACTTAAATCACCATTTGGGAGGAGATGGATCCTCTGAGGCATTAGAGACCATGCAGAGATGATGATAATGACTGAAAAGATCATGTTCATTTCTAAAGGGACAGCAGCAGGGGGGGATCAAACGATGAGCGTCCAAATCACGAGTCAAACTTTAAATCCTTTTAAGCATTCTGTTTGTTCTTACTCCCACTCCTATTTCTAAACAATATGGCATAAAAATAGCTAGTGGGATGCGAAATCTTTGTTTCTAGGATTTGTATTCAAATGAACTCTTGTACTTGTCAAAGACAACATATCACAGAAAAGAATCTGGGCATCGTGACATCCGAAGGGGATGTCAGGTAAACAAGTGGAAACTTCCACCAGAGAAGAGAGGACATGTTGACTAGCAATGAACAACCCCTCTTCTGTTGCTATGCTTCCCCTGGACTAGAGTCCCATTGTGGCAGTGTGCAGTATGTGTGTGCGTGTGACCATGTCAATAATTCATTTACTGGACAGAAACACGGCTTCGGAATCAATGTTTTTTCTTTGCTAAAGTACTGCTGCCGACACGGAATTAAAAAAGTCCCCTGGTGGATTGCCATGGTAAGTCATGTGCTCACGTGCTGTCTGTTCGGTTGCGTTCTAACATAAAGTAGATATATTTCTAGTGTATTTTTTTGTTTTTAATCTCCAATCATCTGGCTTTACATGTGAGAAACCGATCCATGGCAGATGCAGCACAATCCTAAATGCAATCTCTTACTGTAAGTCATGTGCTGTGTGTCGTGTTGCACATTTTGCCAAAGTTATTATCATCTCTACAGTATCTGTATCTGGTTGACATGTGAGTAACTGATCCAGGATGCTTTAAGAGTACAGATATTCTCGCGTCCAAAAAGTTGACCCGGACCCGAACGGACCCGACGACAACCAGACCTAGACCCAACCCGATTGGACCCAAGTGCCCAAAAAAAATCATGTTTATCAGCCAAGTTGCTCTTCTGGTGAAGAAATAGTTTTTTATATGTTGACTAGGCCTTCTGTAAGTCAATAAATTCACCTTATTAGCATAAAATAAATATGCTAAAGTCTACGCAGAGCTGTGGTCGGGGGCTGTACTCCATGTCAATCAAACAGGACCCGACCCGGATCGGTTTACATGACAGAACCCTGAACTAGTCCACGGAGGTGTCACATACTAACAAACGCACACAACATGCAGAGAAGTCGACCTCCGTACTCTTGTAGCCTGATTTGAAGCAGTCAGATTGAGGATGCTGCTCTGACACTGGGACATTTCACAGTTTGTTTGTGTTTGTGACAGATGTTCGACTAGTATCCTCAGAGGATACTAGTCGAACAAGAACACAGCAATGTTAGACCGGATAATCTAATAACATCCGTCTGAAGACAGACTCCATATCCATAGCATACTAGAATACACGCACACACACAGCCGACAGCATACAAACAACCAGACAGCAAACTTAAGCGCGCATCCTCAGTCCCAAAGGCCGCAAACGACCATCTCTCTTCCTGAAAATACAACCATCTAAATCAGTAACCTCCTGCACTTTCAGATTCAAATCCTCACTCATCCTCCCTCAATTACCACTCAAGAACAAATCCTCCCCGAACAGCTGGAACACAGCTTGAAATACAGGCTCAAAAAGAAAATCAGCTAAAACATCCCCAGTCCATTTGAAAGATGAAACAAACATGTAAGAAACCTGCTGTGCGAGGAACAGAACAGCTGTGTTTACCTGGTAGTGAGAGTAGATTGTGCCTGGATAGCCCCGGTGCAGAGCAGCCACATCCACTGCTCTACCCTACAGCATGGTCCCTCTGTCAGAGTTCTCGCTCTCTCCCAGTACTGGTCTCTAGACTGTCTGTCCCAGTGGCAGAGCAGTCCCTATCTCTCCTAGTCTCAATACTGTACCCTATCTTTCCCCAGTGGTCTCTCCCAGTAGCACACACACTAACGCAGACTCCCCATCAATAAAGCATAAGCTCCCACCCCCTACAGTGCACGCCAGAGAGAGAGAGAGGGGGAGAGGGAGAAGAGAGCGAGGGCATGTGTGTGTGTGTTGCCTGGGCACACGCTCACTAGCTAGCTCACACACACGTGGTCGCGTGTACTAAAGCGAGGAGCAGCGCCTTCATTATGTAAATCCCAACTGGTTCCTACTCCCTCACCCACCCTCTGCTGCTCTCTCGCTCTCTCTCTCTGACACACACACACACAGTCACACACACACACTAGGGTTGGGCGGTATCCAGATTTTCATACCGTCATACTGTTTCTGTAACATACCGGGGTATACGGTATTAACGGAAGTGCACAACAGGGCAATATTTATTTAAACTATACAGTACCAGTCAAAAGTTTGGACACACCTACTCATTCCAGGGTTTTTCATCATTTTTGACTATTTTCTACAATTGTAGAATAATAATGAAGACAACATAACTATGAAATAACACATATGGAATCATGTAGTAACCAAAATAGTGATCAACAAAACAAAATATATTTCAGATTTCAGATTCTTCAAAGTAGCCACCCTTTGCCTTGATGACAGCTTTGCACACTCTTGGCATTCTCTCAACCAGCTTCATGAGGTAGTCACCTGGAATGCATTTCAATCAACAGGTGTGCCTTGTTAAAAGTTCATTTGTGGAACTTCTTTCCTTGTTAATGCGTTTGAGCCAATAAGTTGTGTTGTGACAAGGTATGGTTGGTATACAGAAGATAGCTCTATTTGGTAAAAGACCAAGTCCATAATATGGCAAGAACAGCTAAAATAAGCAAAGAGAAATGACAGTCCATCATTACTTTAAGGCATGAAGGTCAGTCAATCTGGAACATTTCAAAAACCTTGAAGGTTTCTTCAAGTGAAGTCGCAAAAACCATCAAGCGCTATGATGAAACTGGCTCTCATGAGGACCACCACAGGAAAGGAAGACCCAAAGTTACCTCTGCTGCAGAGGATAAGTTCATTAGAGTTACCAGCCTCAGAAATTGCAGCCCAAATAAATGCTTCACAGAGTTCAAGTAACGGACGCATCTCAACATCAACTGTTCAGAGGAGACTGTGTGAATCAGGCCTTAATGGTTGAATTATTGCAAAGAAACCACTTCTAAAGGACATCAATAAGAAGAGGAGACTTGCTTGGGCAAAGAAACATGAGCAATGGACATTTGACCAGGGGAAATATGTCTTTTGGTATGTGTGACGGAGAAGTCCGTCACTGGCCGTGGGCAGCGTTTGGTACACTAACACACACACACTCATCGCGCCTCCCTGCTCCATTATCAGCTATGTTAACTTGTGTGTCGACCCACATTGTTAACGTAGCTGATAACGGAGCAGGGAGGCACATTACCTTCCTCCTCTCCTGAAGCAACCAGGTTCGGGCTAGGTAGTCCGCCGCAAAATGTTATTTTCCTGCCTCGACGGAAACAGAACCTGAAGGGCTGGAGCTCAAGATACCACCTGGTCATGCGAGAATTCCGGTCCTTCATGGTCTGGATCCAGGTCAGGGCTCTGTGGTCCGTGTGCAGGTTAAATTCCCTCCCAAGAGAAGCTTAATTAATTAGTGCTTGGTATGTTCTGATGGGAGGAGTTAACCCACTGTTCCCCGGGAGCCAAAGAAGTGGATGTCGATTATGGCAGCCCCCCGCACCTCTCTGATTCAGAGTGGTTGGGTTCAATGCGGAAGACACATTTCAATTGAAGGCATTCGGTGTTGCAACTGACTAGGTATCCCCCTTCATAAAGTTTCCCTCTCAGATATCAGCCAATCACAAAGGTTTCTTTTCAAAGCGATAAAATAGCCATCACTGGGTCTGTATGTTCAGACCAATACTGTTGTTTCATATAACTGACAAGCACATGCAGGATCCTACTAGGGCTGTGACAGTAATTGAATAACCGTGTAACTGACAGTTATGGTTGAAGCCCATCATGAAAATAAAATAACCATCAAAACCGTTTAAATAAGCCTACATTCATTTTAGGATTTTTAAAAAAGTGTTTTATTTTCTTTATTTTAATGTAGATAAACTTGACTAATGTTTATGGGCAATTGTTTTGCTAACTTAGTCTGTGTATTAAATGTTATACATCTCCTCTTCTTTCCTACTGTCCTTTAATGCTCGAGCAGCTAAACTGCTACATGTGGGGGAGTGTGGAGCGCTATAGGCTTTGGCACTTAGAGAGTTAACTTAAGAGCTATAGAACGCACCCCGTAACTGCAATGATGAGATCGATGTTCTTTGTTTTTTGTTTCATTATATCGCTGTCATACTGTGTTCAACCATGTACGATCTTTACCTAGCCACCTTGTTTCAAGAGGACCACAATGGAAACAAGACCCAGACTTTATGGTGTGTTATCCTCTATGATTTGACCAATTTACACATATGGTTTTTTGACGTTTTATGTGCGCTTGTGGTCGAATTTATAAACTAAATATTTCCAGGCCTTTAATTAGCTAATGCTGTGTAAAATGGCCGCCAATCCTCTTCAACCTGGCATGGTATAATTTGATAAGGAATCTTTTCTCAATTTATAGACTAATAAACCCTAATCAGGCCCGGCTGTAGCCGAAATGCCGCCATAAGCAAGACCCCAAAAATGGCCTGCTCCTATCCCTGCGAAGTAGAACAGTAGCCTAGGCTATACAGTTTCAGCCCCCAATGCACTTTTGTGAATGCCCATGTGGTAGCCTACCATTTGTAAAACAGGCAATTTACAGTGTATCTCTGTCATTTGGTCTCATGAATCTGTTGAGGCATGTATTAATTACAGTAATTTACCGTTCTCATTCTCAGAGTGGAAATGTTGTCTGCTGAGTTCACAACCTGCTACACTTGTGAGAAACACCTTCTGGTTTATTTCATACCATCATTTACGTGTTCCACGTGAGCAATGAGCATGTGTCTGGCTTCTCTGTCCTTGCGCGCGCGCAAGCGTTGAAGTACCTGGCCTGCTTCTCGCAAATGTCAAATGTAGGAAAGTACCCAGCTGTGCTTTTCAGGCATTTTTTTTTTCACCTCACACAGTAAATCAGAGAAGTTTTTGTCTTCTTTATCCATTCAAATTATAATAGTTCCTCACAGTATTTAAAAAACATTTCCAACACTCTCCCCTGAGATAAATCAGTGTCGCTGATAACTAGGTTATGGACATGATGCGTGTATTGTTTTCTATTTGAATGATTGTACATTTAATCTTCATACATAACATAGCTGTCCCTGTCATAATTTCCTTGTCAATTCATTATATTATAGCCTACTTTCAGTAATACCTAAAGTAGGTCTAGTTTTTTAATACGTTTTAAGGAAATGTTAATATTTGCTCATGTCTGACATACGCTGGTGGCTTTGATTGACGAGTGCTTTTACGTGAGTTTCCAGAAAGTTTCCTAAAGTAGCATGTCTGGACTCCATCTCTTTAGTAAGTATCAAATGCTGTCATGATTTAATATTGTAAAAGGCCTGTCTTCAGTAGGCTACATTATTTCTCTCATTGCGGCGTCCTCTCTTTGAAGAATATATTCCAATGCTATCGAATGACCGCAGCAGCAGGCTTTGTGACGTTTTAGCAAAAATGTCGGGTAAAGTGGTATGAAACCCATAGGACTTCGTTTGAATGGTTTTGTGCATCGAAATAGGATCTGTATTAACTGTTTTTATATGCAGAAAATCCAACAGACAAGAACAAGGTAGGCTTATACTTTATTTGGACTCCGTTCATGTGTCAATACGAAAATGTGACAGATCCTCTCCAACCTGGCATTTCTTAATTGAATGATTAATATTTACCTTGAATAATTATACTGTAATACCATGATCATAAGGAAGTGTAATGACTTGTTTCAAATAGGTTTTTATTAATAAGCATATCCATGTAAACAAGTGTACAAACAGAATTGATGACCTCCCCTTTTCTGAATAGTTATATCAGTGACGTGCACATTGGCCTGGCCAATTACCATAACCTTAAATTCCAAGACGTCACAGCCCCAAATCCTACATATGAGTGTGTACAAGTAATGTAATGTTCTGGTCAGCCATGCATGTTCAACACACACCCAAACTGACTCTGTGACTCACACTAACATGTGCATGATTACATCACAGCCTGCGGATGCAGAGGAGAGGGAGGGGAGGAGAGGCAGTAAGAGCATCGCAGCACTTAGAATAGCGTGTGTTAGAATAACATTGACTGTGAGTTTGAGTTTGAGAGAGTGTGTGTGCGTGCGCGCTTGTGTTTGTGTGTGTGCGCGCTTGTGTGTGTGTGCGTGGCTAAGCACCCTCCACAAAACTAAAACCACTCCACCAGCATCTCTATTCAAAGTGATTTTTAGAACATTTTTATAATCTCATTACATTGTAGCAGATGCTCTTATCCAGAGCGACTTATATGCGTATATTGTCATACTGGTACACCATGGGAATCGAACCCACAACCCTGGCATTGCAAGTCCCAAACTCTACCAACTGAGCTACGGAAGCACCTCATCTGAGCCCTCTTCAAGAAGGACCTGTTTAACTTCTCCTTTTAGCCTCTGCCCGCCTTGCTAGACATCCCACCCTGCCTGGGTAGTTTTATTGGTAGGGCAAACACTAAGTGTGAGCGATAGGAATTAGGGAGGGTTACTAAGGGTTCATTACTAGATTAGGACAGTAGAACAGTAGGAATGGCTCAGTTCAGATCTAACTGGAAATTATACCCACAGTCACTCACACTCACAAAGCAATTCACTCCACAGATTAAGTGTGTGTGTGTGCCCCTCTAATCTGTTTCCCTACAGTCATCAGACTGACCATCTGGAGCATACAGACACAGCTTGCCTGGCTGGGTCACTATGTCCAGAGAGAAGGGGGGGGGGGCAAAGGATGACAAAAAAAAAGAAAGCTACATCGACAGAGAGAGAAAGAGGGGATGGATGAAGAGAGCGATGAGGGAGAGAGCGGTAAATACCAGAGATGTCCTGAAAGAGGGCAGTAGAGAGCGATGGATCGATTGGAGGAAAGAGAGTGAAACAGAGAGAGATGAATGAAGAGTAAACAGAGAAAGAGAGCAACAGAGGGACAGAGGTAGATGGATGGAGAGAGGGAAGAGTCCAACAAAGTGACCAAGGTACTGAGAAAAAGATGTAAGAGAGAGAGAGAGAACAAGAGATGACCAGGAGTATTTTATGCATGACTGGGTCTATGTGGTGACCAGTACTCATACATCTCTGCTGTAATACTCAAGTGAATATGAAGTACAAGACCCTTGGGCCATACACACACACACACACACACACACACACACACACACACACACACACACACACACACACACACACACACACACACACACACACACACACACACACACACACACACACACACACACACGTATGACCACATTTAAGCCTGCTTTGCATCGTCGACATGACAAGCTGACTTTTGACCTGAGCCCTGCCCCCTTTTCCTCACCTGAGCCTCCAGCGCTGTCTTCTCATTGGTCAGCTGCTCCACGGAGTGGGTGGTCCTCTCTGATGACTCTGCAGTCTGGGGGAGGGGACATGTTTAGTAAACATATCAAAATTCTAGAATTTATTTTGATCGATAACTAACTTTTGATTAAAACTATCATTTCACATCTAAAATATTACTAAATCCACAAGAACAACTTTTAAAAAATGTTACAAAAATTGAATTAAATAATGTGTCGGTGTTAATTAATTAAGCATTTTGGTATGTTAACGTATTTAATTACGTAAACATTACATGAAAAAGACGCCCTGCTGCATTTTAAAGGCACACGGGTAAAAGTTAGTGACGTTCGTGTGCGTGCGTGTGTGTGTTAGTCATATCTTCATGTTGACATCGTTAAGCTACAGCTTCAGCCTCAGAGATGTAGCTCGGGTTCAGCGGGCCTGGATGAAAAAACATATTGTGGCCTTTGCATGTCGCAGCTGCTGTTTTCATGCATACGTCACGCTACAAACATTGCATACACACGTTTCTTTACCTGTTCACAAACAGGCACACACACATTGGACAGAAACACCATCATCATTATACACTCGAAAACACACACACGCACACACACACCTGCGTCAGTCTATCCTGAAGCTCTTTCTCTTTGCGTTGGTTCTCTTCTCTCTGTGCCTCCCTCTCTTTTCCCTCCTGCTCCACTCTCTTCTCCAGCTCTGCAACAAAAGCCGTAGAGAAAAGTTTCACCTTTCGTAATGAATCTTTACCAGCACCTCTCATAGGATTAAGCCTACTCCCAGATTAAGCCTACTCCTTCATTCAACATAACTTTCAGTGGAAAGTTTCTATTTTATGTCTGTTTACCATGCATGGTTTGTGCCATCGTCTTGTTGTCTTTCTCTGCAGCATCCAGTTTCTGTCTCTGAAATGGTCAAACAAACAAACAAACAACTTCACAACAAACTTCACTAGAACTTCACAACAAACTTCACTAGAGAGCAATAACATTCTTTCTCCATGAGCTACACAGGGAAGGATAATGACTCTCATCATCATGACTGTGTGTGAGTGTGTCTGTCTCTCTCTCTCTCTGTGTGTGTGTGTGTGTGTGTGTGTGTGTGTGTGTGTGTGTGTGTGTGTGTGTGTGTGTGTGTGTGTGTGTGTGTGTGTGTGTGTGTGTGTGTGTGTGTGTGTGTGTGTGTGTGTGTGTGTGTGTGTGTGTGTGTGTGTGTGTGTGTGTGTGTGTGTGCGTGTGTGTGTGTGTGCGTACATGTATGTGTCCGTGTGTGCGTGTAAACGTGTCTCACCAGGCTGGTTAGCTGCTGTTCCAGGGAGATTTTGTCCTCCTCCACAGAGCGAAGCTGTTCCTGCCTGTTGTCCAGCTCCACACTAATTTCGCAGATCTGGAAAGGGGAAGACAGATGGGAGACATTCTAATGTCAAAAGGGATGCAAAACCAGAAAAACCAGAGGACTGTAATTGCAAAGACTATGAGTATGACCGGGCTGGAACAAATGCCTGCACAGACAGGCTGGAACCAAAGCCGGGCTACAATCTAAAGCCTGGACAAACAGCAGGCCAAGACTGAAGTCGCCCATCCCTGGGAGAGGGTTTAAGGGGATGTTTTTTAACCAGTACTATAAGACGCCCTACCTTCTTCTCCTGGGACTGGGACCGGGCCTTGAGGTCGCTGAGCTCCTCTGGTGATAGCGACACAGCGCCCTCTGTCTCCTGGGAGGACTGTAGTCTCAACTGCAGCTCCACTACCTCTCTCTCCAGCTCCATGATCCTAGACCGCTCAGACACTGTGGCCACCTGGAGAGGGAGGGAAGAGAGGAGGGAGAATGAAATTGGGGAATGAAGGGGGGAGAGAGTGGAGAGAGGGCCAGCCCTAGCCCCTCCAGCTTCTTTGATGTAGGACTGGGCAATACAGACAAAAATACATATCAAAATGAATCCAAATCTAATTTAGTTACGATATGAAAAACAGTATCAAGGCAATGCAAGAGTGTGCAGTTTAGACTCAAGCATTAGTGCAGCAGCATGATAACAGCTTTTTGTTCCAGAGGGTTTGGGGCTTGCAGGAGAAACGTTGTGGAATGCTGTGGCCAGACGATTGTGGACATCGATATCGCAAAATAACTAGACAATATATCGCGCACAGCCATATCGCGATTAATGACTAATCCACACTACATATCGCCCAACCCTACAGTGTCCAGAACGTAAAATACCGTTAGATCCAGAACTATTACCCGATGATGTCGGATATATGATGCCTATGATGGTATTACCCTAGTGTCCTCTAAGTCCCTCTGCAGTTTGTCAGCTTTGGTCTTTTCAAACAGAAGGCTCTGCTCAAGCTCCTTAATGTGGGCATGCTCCAGTTTGGTCTGCGTCTGTTAGTCAGAGAGAGGAAGAGGAGAACACACCAGCACCGGCATCACATGCCAGCTCCATGCCACACACAAGGATAGCAAACGATGATGTCATAGCAGAGACCAGAAAGTCGGAAGTGCATATGAGAGCCAAATGTTTTATCCCAGTGGGTTCTATTCTATTCCAATGATTCTATTAAGCCAAATCCTCAATGACCAGACCCATATAAAACGAGACATACAGGGAAAACGGTTCCATTTGAGACCGCCTGAATCGTGTAAAAGGACTCTAAACCCTCTAAAGTTCACCTCTATGAGACTGAGCCCCACCCTAACTACCTCTGTTTGGGTCTTTGGTTGGTTGAGTCACAGAAGTACAGAGTTTTGCTAACTAGCCTCCATGGTGGCTCCACGAGTTCCATGAAGATAATGTTCTAATCATTCTAAGCATTTGTCTGGCAACTATGGATCCATTGAGTTTGCCAAACTCTGTCCAGTGTCTTTATGGATCTGCCTGGATCTATTTTAAGGACCGCTCCATCTGGTGGATTCGGTTCTCTTCCCTTTGGTTCCCAATGCTCGAACACTTTCTTGACAAGGTCTTGCAATCAGTGACATCATCGCTTTATCCTTCTTTCTCTTCTGTAAGCGCCAGAGGTAGAGAGAGAGAGAGAGAGAGAGAGAGAGAGAGAGAGAGAGAGAGAGAGAGAGAGAGAGAGAGAGACAAATGAAGGCTTTGTGACATCACCCTCTTCATGAGCAAGGGG
Organism: Oncorhynchus gorbuscha; assembly: GCF_021184085.1. Lineage (NCBI taxonomy): Eukaryota > Metazoa > Chordata > Actinopteri > Salmoniformes > Salmonidae > Oncorhynchus > Oncorhynchus gorbuscha. The sequence goes on along the minus strand of NC_060183.1, from coordinate 43,548,346 downwards.
AAGAGAGGGTGCGGAGGCGAGAGAAGATGAAAGGATGTGAAAAGTGAAAAGGCGTGCCAAGAAGAGATGAGAGAGCTCTTAATAAGAAGGCGATGGATGGGGGAAAAAAATGAAGTAAAAACAAGAAAGTAAAAATCGAATCAAATTTGATTGGTTGCGTAGACATATTTTTTGCAGATGTTATCGCGGGTGCAGCGAAACGCTTTTGTTCCCAGCTCCAACAGTGCAGTGATACCAAACAATAAACCAAAATCAAAACAATTTAAAGAAAGGAATTAAATATTACAATGAGCAATATCAGCATAGCCGCGGGAAGTAAGGGTTATATATATATATATACACACACACTACATGACCAAAAGTATGTGGACGCCTGCTCGTGGAACATTTCAATTCGGCATTCCAATTCATCTCAAAGGTGTTCGATGGGGTTGAAGTCAGGGCTCTGTGCAGGCCTGTGAAGTTCTTCCACACTGATCTCGACAAACTATTTCTGTATGAACCTCGCTTTGTGCACGGGGGCATTTTCATGCTGAAACAGGAAAGGGCCTTCCCCAAACTGCTGCCACGAAGTTGGAAGCACAGAATCGTCTAGAATGTCATTGTATGCTGTAGCTTTAAGATTTTCCTTCACTGGAACTAAGGAGCCCGAACCATGAAAAACAGCCCCAGACCATTATTCCTCTTCCACCAAGCTTTACAGTTGGCACTACGCATTGGGGCAGGTAGCGTTCTCCTGGCATCCGCCAAACCCAGATTCGTCCGTCAGATTGCCAGATGGTGTAGCGTGATTCATCAGTCCAGAGAACGCGTTTCCTCTGCTCCAGAGTCCAAATGCTGACATTGCTTCCAGAGTCAGTTTGAAACTCGGTAGTAAGTGTTGCAACCGAGGACAGGCAATTTTTAAGCGCTTACGGTCCCATTCTGTGAGCTTGTGTGGCCTACCACTTCGCATCGGAGACGTTGTTGCTCCTAGACCTTTCCACTTCACAATAACAGCACTTACAGTTGACCCCTGCAGCTCTAGCAGGGCAGAAATTTGACAAACTGACTTGTTGGAAAGGTGGCATCCAGGTTGAAAGTCACTGAGCTCTTCAGTAAGGCCATTCTACTGCCAATGTTTGTCTATGGAGATTACATGGCTGTGTGCTCGATTTTCTACACCTGTCAGCAACGGGTGTAGCTGAAATAGCCGAATCCACTAATTTGAAGGGGTGTCCACATACTTTTCTAAATAGCGTATATATATAATGATATATATATATATATCACTAATTTTGTAAAATAATAAAAGATGTGTGTATATATATATACACACATAATTTATTTTACAAAATGAGTGAACTGGGCCTTTATTACTCCTGTATGAGCGGACAGAAATAGTCGTCAGCAGCACGGGGAGAAAAGATTAAGTCAACGGCCATGAATGTCAGAGTCCAGAATATAAATATAGATGTACATGATGGTGTGTATAGACATTATGGACAGAATATGAATAGAAAAGATGTGTACAGCAGTAGTTATATAGGATGAGCCTTGACTAGAATACAGAATATACAGTGCTTTCAGAAAGTATTCACACCCCTTGACTTTTTCCACATTTTGTTGTGTTACAGCCTGAATTTAAAAGTGATTGAATTGAGATATTGTTTCACTGGCCTACACACGATACCCCATAATGTCAAAGTGGACTGATGTTTTTTCAATACTCTTTAACAAATGAATACAAATGAAAAGCTGAAATATCTCGAGTCAATAAGTATTCAACACCTTTGTTATGGCAAAGGCTAAATCATTTCAGGAATACACATTTGCTTAACACGTCACATAATAAGCTGCATAGACTCACTCTGTGTGCAATGTTTTTTGAATGACTACCTCATCTCTGTACCCCACACATACGGATAATTGTAAGGTCTCTCAGTCGAGCAGTGCATTTCAAATACAGAGTCAACCACAAAGACCTGGGAGGTTTTCCAATGCTTTCGCATAGAAGGGCACCTATTGGAAGATGAGTAAAAAAAAATAATCTGAGATTGAATATCCCTTTGAGCATGGTGAAGTTATTAATTACACTTTGGATGGTGTATCAATACAACCAGTCACTACACAGATAAAGACGTCCTTCCTAACTCAGTAGCCGGAGATGGATCAACAACATTGTAGTTACTCCACAATACTAACCTAATTGACAGAGTGAAAAGAAGCACGCATATATGCATCCTTTTTGCAACAAGACACGAAAATAATAAATACTGCACCAGATGTGGCAAAGCAATTCACCTTTTGCCTTGAATACGACGTGTTATGTTTGGGGAAAATCGAATACAACACAAAACAACACATTACTGAGTACCACTCTCTATATTGTCAAGCATAGTGGTGGCTGCCTCATGTTATCCGCATGCTTGGGGAGTTTTTCCGGATAAAAAGGAAGTGGAATAGAGCAAGCACCGGCAAAACCCGAGAGGAAAACCTGATTCGGTCTGCTTTCCACCAGACACTGGGAGATGAATTGACCTTTCAGTCGGACAATAACCTAAAACACAAGGCCAAATCTACACTGGAGTTGCTTACTGAGAAGACAGTGAATGTTCCTGAGTGGCAAAGTTACAGCTTTGAATGAAATCTGCTTGATAATCTATGGCAAGACCTGAAAATGATTGTCTAGCAATGATCAACATCTAATTTGACAGAGCTTGAAGAATTTTGAAAAGAATAATGGGCAAATGTTGCACAATCCAGATGTGGAAAGCTCTTAGAGACCTGTCCAGAAAGACTCACAGCTGTAATCGCTGCCAAAGGTCATTCGAACGTATTGACGCAGGGGGTTGAATACTTATCTAATTAAGATATATTAGTGTTTTGTTTTTCATGATTTCTGTTCCAAATTTTAGAACGTGTCTTCCACTTCGACATTACAGAGTATTTTGTGTAGATCGTTGACAGAAAAAGTACAATTAAATCCCTTTTAATCCCACTTTGCAACAACAACATTGGCATAATAAGTGGGTAGGCATACAAAGTGGGTAAAACAGTATGTAAACATTATTCAAGTGACGAGTGTTGAATACCTATGTACCTATGTGCAGTCTCTAAGGTGCAGGGTTGAGTACCAGGTGTCTAGTAACAGGAGGAAAGTGGCTGAAGAAATGATCATTGAGCAAATGAAATAGCAAAAGAAAAAAAATGAATGAACTCATGAATGAGTGAATTAATGAGAGCTGAGAAATTAAAGACATTAAAGAAATATATGATCAGATTAATAATTGAATTTAATGAATGAATGAAACGAAAGAAAGATAAAATGTGTGGATAACTAAAAGAATATCATCAGGCCCACGTGAATACTTTTATTAATGCAGCAGCAAAAGCCAATCAAAAGCAGAGTTTTGCAGTGGGTAGAGAATAAGGGTAAAAAAAATAAAAGCACATCCCCAAACTACTGGAGCTACTGAACCAGAACTTCGACAGAGTAGAGGAAATTTACCAAGTAGCTATATTGAGGAGAGACTATGAAAAAGATTTTCAGCTAACCAATCGGATGAGAACTTGAGCTAACCAATGAGAGATGACGAGAGAGCCCTGGTCAACTGGTGAAACTATATTTTATACTGATGGATTCTGGGTTCTGACTCCTAATCTTATGTCTTTGTCTTATGCAGCTGTATTGACCCAATGGGTGAATAAACTTGGTTTAAGCTTTACTAATCACCCGTGAGTTTTAATAGGTTCATTTAGAACCTAACAGTACACACCCAGCATTGTACTCTGAGTGTATAAAGGGTGTGGCATAGAACAAAACGTTGAGTCATGACAGTACAGATGAGGGAATGATGTATATGACGGACCAAAGGAAGTAGCTGATATGAAGGAATTCTGCATCAGTGTTTCATTCGGCGTTGAAATATGAAAGGTGGAACAACGGTGTAACACCATCACATCAGCTCTACGTGGTATTTCACCATCTCAAATAACACTGTCTGGATTCTGTTAGCAGGTGTGTGTGTGTGTGTGTGTGTGTGTGTGTGTGTGTGTGTGTGTGTGTGTGTGTGTGTGTGTGTGTGTGTGTGTGTGTGTGTGTGTGTGTGTGTGTGTGTGTGTGTGTGTGTGTGTGTGTGTGTGTGTGTGTGTGTGTGTGTGTGTGTGTGAGAGAGAGAGAGAGAGAATCAGAGTACTGGGTCATTTGTTTACCTCTAGGTCACCTTTAGTGATGCAAGCTTCCTCCACAGTGAACTGCAGGTCTTCCACTTTCCTGTCAGACAGATAGAAAGAGTCATCCTCTTCTCCTCTCCTCCGACATCCCAGGCTCTATCCCATCCCAGGCTCTATCCCATACCAGGCATCGAAAAACAGCAATGCTTTCCAAACGATGCACTTAAAAATACTAACATAGAGAACAATATTGACATAACCAGCCCATAAAACCCCTCCATCTACTACAATTCTCATTTACCCTCCCTCCCTCACGCATACACACACACCCACCCACCTCTTCTCTTCCTCCAGTTGGTTCAGCAGCTCCACCTTGTCTCTGTCTGCTGTCTCCACCAGTTCACGCAGTTGATCTAGCTTAGCCTCCATCTCCATAGCATACTAACACACACACACACCCACCCACCTCTTCTCTTCCTCCAGTTGGTTCAGCAGCTCCACCTTGTCTCTGTCTGCTGTCTCCACCAGTTCACACAGTTGATCTAGCTTAGCCTCCATCTCCATAGCATACTAACACACACACACACCCACCCACCTCTTCTCTTCCTCCAGTTGGTTCAGCAGCTCCACCTTGTCTCTGTCTGCTGTCTCCACCAGTTCACGTCTGCTTAGCCTCCATCTCCATAGCATCTCACACCAGTTCACTCCACCTTGTCTCTGTCTGCTGTCTCCACCAGTTCACGCAGTTGATCTAGCTTAGCCTCCATCTCCATAGCATACTAACACACACACACACACACGTGCCATATCAATGCATTGACATGGTTTGCTATAGGTCAACAACATAAAACATGTGTGGGAGACGGATATTCCACGTGTATTGCATTTTTCTATGTGTGTGTGTGTTGTCTATGCTTTCTCCCCTCACCTGCCCCTGTACCTTCGTGAGCAGTGACAGTTCCTGCTGCACCTCCCCAGCATGGCTGGTTGCCTTGGCGACCTCCCCGCGTTCCATGTCCCTCTCGGCCAATAGCTGCTCGATGTGCTGCTGCTTCTCCTTCAGGGCTTCCTGTAGCGCTGTAGTGCCAGAGATCTTACGAGCATACCGCGACGAGGTCTCGGTCAGCTAGGGGGGGAAGAGATAGAGAGGACACATTCAGATGAGACAGACACAAGTGGAGAGAAGAGAGAGCAGGGAGAAGATAAAGAACGCTGTGTGTGCGTGTGCATTTTCAGTAGCGTGTTTGTGTGTGTCTTACCAGGCCAGTGCGGCTGGGTTTCCCACTGACAGAGGAGGTGACAGAGCTCAGGGAGCTCAAGGAGGAGGCGCTGGGACTCCTCTTCATGGTGGAGCGTCTCCGCGAGGAGTCCTTGGCTTTAGCCAGGGTGCTGGGGAAGCCGATACGACTCACCTTGTGGACCGGCGCAAACAGGCCGTACCGCGGCAGACACTGGAAATACCTGGAGACATTTGAAAGGGATATCAGAGGATGTCAAAAATCCAGAACACACCTGAAACATATGAGAAGGACATATTCTTAATACGTATCATTTTTAAGACTTTCTCTATACGGGTCAAACTTTAAAACCACTGAATTTCATGACACTTGACTATTTAGAGAAGGACATCTTTTTAATCGTTATCGTTGTTTTTAAAAGACTTTTTCTATAGGTACAGCTTTAACCACTGATAATAAACCTGTGTGTCACATATCTAACCTGGATCCAGCCACGGCTCCATCATTCTTCCCAAGTGGTTCGTCCAGCTCCACTCCACACCACTCCCCCTTGGCAAACTCTGTCTCCCCCATGAACCTCACTGCCCCCGACTTATTACCCCCCACCTGGAGAGAGAGAGAGAGAATGACGGAGAGACAGACAGAGAGGGAGGTAGTAGAGAAGGAACAAGAGCTGTGAGCTGACACACACACACGCACACAAACACACACACACAAACTCACCAGCACGCGGTCTCCCAGTCTCAATTCTCTTCTGGTCTTCTTGGCTGAGTCTGTCTCAGAGAGGTTGGACACTGACCCGCTGCCCGTCATGGTTCTGCTCAGCGGTGTCTTGGTGCTGTTACCAGTGGTATTAGCAGCCCCAGCAGCAGCAGTGGTAGGGGAGTTTGCCCCTGTCTCGCCAGGGTTAGACTGCCCACAGTTGGCCTCCATCTCTGGCATAGCCGTCTTGGTCAGCTTGGAGGGGCGTGTGAATATTCCTCTGCCATCCTCGCACTGGAAGTACTGGACCCCCGCCACCGACCCGTCATTCTTTCCGATGGCCTCATCCAGGACGATGCCAGCCCACTGGCCTGGGGCAAACTGCGTTCCCCCCAGGAAGTGGACATATCCTGGCTTGTTGCCGTTGACCCACACCTTCTCCCCCACCTGGTAGTCCATTTCTCCATCCTGGGTGGGAGACTTCTCAGGAGGAACAGGCTTTGGAGCAGCTGGAAAAACAATCATCATCAGCAGTAGCAGCAACAACACACACACACACACAAAAATACACACACACACAATGAGCCCTGCGGCTGATTCTTACTAGAGGAAGGGGAGGTGCGTGTCGGTAATCCAGTTGGCCTGCTTATCTTGCTGGGAGGCTTGATTCCACTGGGTTTGCCTGTGCTCATGGTCCCTGCTTGCTCCTCAAGAGGATATGGGCTACTGGAGCAGAAGCTGGGGCTGGCCTCTTGTCAGGATGGGGGGGCTAGGCCTTCCTGCCCCACCACCTACTTTGTTCTGCTCCACCTTGAGGCCGAGGCCTGAGAGACACAAGACACAGAATAGTTCTTAATAGATTTCATTTGTACTTCATTAAGTTCACAAAAATGACATGTAATTCAGACAGACAGACAGACAGACAGACAGACAGACAGAGACAGACAGACAGACAGACAGACAGACAGACAGACAGACAGACAGACAGACAGACAGACAGACAGACAGACAGACAGACAGACAGACAGACAGACAGACAGACAGACAGACAGACAGACAGACAGACAGACAGACAGACAGACAGACAGACAGACAGACAGACAGACAGACAGACAGACAGACAGACAGACAGACAGACAGACAGACAGACAGACAGACAGACAGACAGACAGACAGACAGACAGACAGACAGACAGACAGACAGACAGACAGACAGACAGACAGACAGACAGACAGACAGACAGACAGACAGACAGACAGACAGACAGACAGACAGACAGACAGACAGACAGACAGACAGAGACAGACAGACAGACAGTTTAGACAGACAGACAGACAGGAGAGAAGAGAAAGAAAGACAGACAGACAGACAGACAGACAGACAGACAGACAGACAGACAGACAGACAGACAGACAGACAGACAGACAGACAGACAGACAGACAGACAGACAGACAGACAGACAGACAGACAGACAGACAGACAGACAGACAGACAGACAGACAGACAGACAGACAGACAGACAGACAGACAGACAGACAGACAGACAGACAGACAGACAGACAGACAGACAGACAGACAGACAGACAGACAGACAGACAGACAGACAGACAGACAGACAGACAGACAGACAGACAGACAGACAGACAGACAGACAGACAGACAGACAGACAGACAGACAGACAGAGAGAGAGAGAGAGAGAGAGAGAGAGAGAGAGAGAGAGAGAGAGAGCAAGAGACAGAAAGAAAGAGGGTGTGAGAGAGAGAGAGAAAGAGAGAGAGTGAGAGGAAGAAAATGAGAGACCCCTGGCCTCTAGCCAGGAAGCAGCAAGTCAGTTTAGGTCCAAATACACAGTTGACAGGAAGTCAAGACATTCCAAACCCACCCAGCAGCACTTCACACGTACAGTGTACACACACACAGGACACAGCATCATTATAACTCCATTATAATTCAAGACTGGTGCTTGTTTCTGGACACTCCTGACTAGTGACTAAGAGCTCCAGAATGACATGACTAAATGGTCCTAAAAAGAGCAGAGAAGAACAGCCATCCTCTATGTAGAGATACTCCCGCCCCATCCCTCATCCAGTCAGGGTGTAGCTGGGAAACATTGGCTACTTGTTCGTTGTCTTCCCTATGGGCGGGGACACACAATAGCAATGTGTGTCCCCTACAGTGGTGTAGAGGTTTTAGAAAAATGGGAGGGTAAACTGATCGTCGTTCGCGATGAACAAAGTAACCTTGTACTTTCTAGGCCTTTTTCCGCAAAAGGTGGGTAAACCCTTGCCAAAGTAAAAAAAAGGTGCATCAACTTTTATTATCAAGTTATCCATCCATCTTCTAATGAAACAGCACTCATTTGGTGCCAGAACACTCATCACACATCAGCTATGACTGTGGCGGGTGTGTGACTGTGTGTGAAGAGGGTGTGAAAGGAGTGACGGTGCACTTAATGGGGCCACATTATTCATTCATTATTACCCAGCCAGTATTACATGGCCATGGATGGTAGAATAAGGGAACAGCGGGAGACTCTAGGGACAGAATTGCCATGGGTACTTTCTGAATATTATCACAAAGTCTAGGTCTACCGGGTCTTTTGAACTGGCCCAATCAATTCAATTAATTTCTAAATTCAAGTCCTAATATCAAAATGCAGGTTGAACAACAAGGCCAGTCTGGTCTGGAGCCAGCCAGGTAAAAAAGAAGACCTTGCCAGATGTGTGGTGACGTACCCAGGGACGCTCCTCCCCCTCGGGGTGTCAGTCCACAACAATGCGAGCATGATGCTGTCTCTGGCTGCTATTAACTCTCTGTAAAAACGACTCTTTCCAGATCGTAATAAACGTATTATAACACATTAATATAGAAACGATGCCAATTTAACTGTTGATTTTAAGCGAATCTTGCTGATGACCATAAATAGTATATGTGTCTAAATCAAATAGATAGACCGGTTCAAGTGTGTGAAATAGGGAAATAGGAAATAGGGCTTTGAGCTCGTCAAATATCTAGCTAGCTGACTAAAGCATCCGTTACAGGACAGCTTTACTGAGGATACATGCAGCTTGCCTTTGCTGAACTCACCTTTACACGAGTCAGTCTCTCCAAGTAGGTGAATTTCTCTCCACATCCCTGGCTTCCATAATACGATTAGTAAACCAGTCTTCATGGCTGGAAGCTATCAAGCTATATGGCTCTTGACTGATATAGCAGAAAGGATATTTCTAATAGTTTTCTATTAGCTGGTTAGTTGCTGCTGGCTAACCAGCTGGTTAGAACAGGGGAGTAATGACAGATCCTGGTCTGAATGTGAAGCTTGCTTGTCTAGCTGAGCTCTGGCAAAATCAATTAAACTGACTCGCAGCAACTTGAACAGTTTAGCTTTATTGAAAGGACGTGATATGTTCTCATCCACTTATGTATTGTATTAGAGAATAAGAACGTAATTAGAGATAATAACCAGCTAGCTACATAACCCGCTACGCATTTCTGCTTTGGACCAGTGGGTGTAATTCCCGATGCCTTCCTTCCCTGCTGTCCCTCCCTGTCGGAATTTCAGATCGTGACTAGCTATCTAGGTAGCTTTCCCTCGCATAAAAAGAAAAACAAATGGGGATAGGAGTGGTATATATAAAACAAATATTGCTTACCTGAAGTTTAGTCGATAAATCACTGTTTTGATCGAAGCGATTAAAATAACTGCAACAGTACGCCCGTTAATTCCCAAACCCTGCCCAGCACACTGACGTATAATAAGAACGGCCTAGCATTGTGACCATAGCGGCATTAAGGCCAGGTGATCATAGGGCTAATTTACAAAATAAAAGTTCCCCTGAAAATGGTTTTACTTATTAACTGCATTTAAAATCACAAACAATATTGTTGGAACGCACAATCCAGTAGAAATTCGACTTTTCGAGTAGAAAGACGATGGCCAGGTTTACTCATGTTGCCCAATGATTTAAGTAAATAAGTCATTGTTTTAGTCAAAGTAAACGTATGATATATTTGGGCTTTTAGTGATATTTCCAAACTGCCTACTTCCTGCAAATCCGTGTGAATGCAGTGCCTTTTCCTATGATATGAAATACACATTCTTTTCAGTTTACCTTTTGTTTTAGGGCTGGGTTTTATTTTAACGTTACCACCCACCAGCATGGAATTATTTATTTAACAGAAATAGCTGCAAAGTTATTCATATTTCTGAGCCAAACAGCCTTGTTGTTACGTCCGTTGTTGGAATGAGACCAAGGCGCAGCTTGGTACATCTTTCTTTATTTATTTATTTATGTCTTTCTTTCTTTCTTTGTTTTGATGAACACCAACAAAACACACACACACACACACTCCCTGTCATAAATCAACCAAGGCTGTGGTACATCTTTTAATGCGAAAATAACAAAAAAACAAACAGGTGCAAAGGTTACACAAACACAAAAAAGGAAAAAATAATTACCCACAAAACACAGGTGCTTGAATTCTCATAGAAACACATAGAATGCCCACCCCCCAACTTACGCCTGACCAACCAAAATAGAGACATAAAAGGAACTACGGTCAGGGCGTGACACAGATGGGATGGCATATAGCTGTAGAATGCTGTGGTAGCCATGCAGGTTAAGTGTGCCTTGAATTCTAAATAAATCATAGACAGTGTCACCAGCAAAGCACCCCACACCATCACACCTCCTCCTCCAGCGGGCATGTAGTTCCACATCTTTTAATGAAAGTGAAACCGAAATAACCAAAAAAACAAACAGGTAAACAGCAAAGACCGTGACGCAACCGAGATGCACACAAACACAAAAGGAAAAAATAATTACCCACAAAACACAGGTGGGAAAAGGCTACCTGAGTATGGTTCTCAATCAGATACAACGATTGACAGCTGCCTCTGATTGGGGACCATGCCAGGCCAAACACCTAGAAATAGAAAACATAGAAAAAAACACATAGAATGCCCACCCCAACTTACGCCCTGACCAAACCAAAATAGAGACATAAAAAAGGAACTACGGTCAGGACGTGACACAGATGGGATGGCATATAGCTGTAGAATGCTGTGGTAGCCATGCAGGTTAAGTGTGCCTTGAATTCTAAATAAATCATAGACAGTGTCACCAGCAAAGCACCCCACACCATCACACCTCCTCCTCCATGCTTTACTGTGGGAACCACACATGCAGAGATCATCCGTTCACCTACTCTGCGTCTCACAAAGACACGCCGGTTGGAACCAAAAGTCTCAAATTTGGATTCATCAAACCAAACGACAGATTTCCACTGGTCTAATGTCCATTGCTCAAATTTATTGGCCAAGCAAGTCTCTTCTTCTCATTGGTGTCCTTTAGAGGTGGTTTCTAACTAGCAATTCAAAGGCCTGATTCACGCAGTCTCGTTTCAACAATTGATGTTGAGATGTGTCTGTTACTTGAACTCCGTGAAGCATTTATTTGGGCTGCAGTCTGAGGTGCAGTTAATTGTCGATTTCTGAGGCTGGTAACACTAGTGAACTTATTGTCTGCATAAGAGGTAACTCTGGGTCTTCCTTTCCTGTAGCGGTCCTCATGAGAGCCAGTTTCATCATGGCGCTTGATGGTTTTTGCGATTTCACTTGAAGAAACGTTCAAAGTTTTTTAGATGTTCCGTATTGACTGACCTTCATGTCTTAAAGTAATGGTGGACTGTCGTTTCTCTTGCCAGCAAGCATGTTTCTCATGTGTCAGTCAGAAGTAGTCCTGGCACCTGAGTCAGCATTGCGTACTAGATTTTTCCGGACTGCTTATTTGAGCTGTTCTTGCCGTAATATGGACTTGGTTTTTTACCAGATAGGGCTATCTTCTGTGTACCCCTCCTACCTTGTCACAACTGATTGGCTCAAATGCACTAAGAAGGAAAGAAATTCCACAAATACATTTTTAACAAGGAACACCTGTTATTTGAAATGGATTCTAGGTGACTACCTCCTGAAGCTGGTTCAGAGAATGCCAAGAGTCTGCGAAGCTGTCATCAAAGCAAAGGGTGGCTACTTTGAAGAATGTAAAAATATGACGTTTATTTTGATTTGTTTACCACTTTTTTTGATTACTACATGATTCCATGTGTTATTTCAAAGTGTTGATGTCTTCACTATTATACCTACAATGTAGAAAATAGCAAAAATAAAGAAAATCGCTTGGATGAGTAGGTGTGTCCAAACTTTGACTGGCACTGTATATATATGACCACTTTAGAAATGGTATAATTGCATGATATGATAGCCTTTTGCAAACTTGCTCCCCCCCTGTTGCCCCAATATGAATGTTTTTTCTTCACTATAAGCTCCATTGCTTTGATTGGTATATTGTTAGCTAGAAACCACAAGTGTCTATCCAGATAAAGAAAAGGCACTTGTGACAGAAAATTCAAGAAACGTATAAAGTTGAAGTCGGAAGTTACCATACGCTTAGGTTGGAGTCATTAAAACTTGTTTTTCAACCACTCCACAAATTAATTGTTAACAAATTATAGTTTTGTCTAGTCGGTTAGGACATTTACTTTGTGAATGACACAAGTAATTCTTCCAACAATTGTTTACAGACAAATTATTTCACTTATGAGTCACGTATCACAATTCCAGTGGGTCAGAAGTTTACATACACTAAATTGACTGTGCCTTTAAACAGCTTGGAAAATTCCAGAAAAGTATGTCATGGCTTTAGAAGCTTCTGATCGGCTAATTAACATAATTTGAGTGAATTGGAGGTGTACCTGTGGATGTATTTCAAGGCCTACCTTCAAACTCAGTGCCTCTTTGATTGGCATCATTGGAAAAACAAAAGAAATCAGCCAATACCTCAGAACAAAATTTGTAGACCTCCACAAGTCTGGTTCATCCATGGGAGCAATTTCCAAATGCCTGAAGGTACCACATTCATCTGTAGAAACAACAGTACGCAAGTATAAACACCATGGGACCACTCAGCCGTCATACTGCTAGGAAGGAGACACGTTCTGTCTCCTAGAGATGAACGTACTTTGTTGCGAAAAGTGCAAATCAATCCCAGGACAACATGACCTTGTGAAGATTCTGGAGGAAACAGGTACAAAAGTATCCACAGTAAAATTAGTCCTATATAGACTTAACCTGAAAGGCCACTCAGCAAGGAAGAAGCCATTGCTCCAAAACCGCCATAAAAAGCCAGACTACGGTTTGCAACTGCACATGGGGACAAAGATAGTACGTTTTGGAGATATGTCCTGTGGTCTGATGAAACAAAAATAGAACTGTTTGGCCATAATGTCCATCGTTATGTTTGGAAGAAAAAGGGGGAGGCTTGCAAGCTGAAGAACACCATCCCAACCGTGAAGCACGTGGGTGGCAGCATCATGTTGAGGGGGTGCTTTGCTGCAGGAGGGACTGGTGCAATTCACAAAATAGATGGCATGATGAGGGAGAAAACGTATTGAAGCAACATCTCCAGACATCAGTCAGGAAGTTAAAGCTTGGTCACAAATGGGTCTTCCAAATGGACAATGACCCCAATTATACTTCCAAAGTTGTGGCAAAATGGCCTAAGGACAACAAAGTCAAGGTATGTGTAAGCAAGGAGGCCTACAAACCTGACTCAGCGACACCAGCTCTGTCAGGAGGAATGGGCCAAAATTCTCCCAACTTATGGGAAGCTTGTGGAAGGCTACCCAAAACGTTTGACCCAAGTTAAACAATTTAAAGGCAATGTTACCAAATACTAATTGAGTGTATGTAAACTTCTGACCCACTGGGAATGTGATGAAAGAAATAAAAGCTGAAATAAATCATTTTCTCTACTATTATTCTGACATTTCACATTCTTAAAATAAAGTGGTGATCCTAACTGGCTAAAGAGGACTTTTAACTAGGATTAAATGTCAGTAATTGTGAAAAACTGAGTGTAAATGTATTTGGCCAAGGTGTATGTAAACTTCTGATTTTAACTGTGGATTAAACAGTAGCGTATGAAACCGCTGTATAGGGCTGTAATGTAGGCCAACTTTTTTGGTTTAAATAATACAGTAGAAATTATATGTGTAGAGTTATAATAATAAATCAATTTCGAGGGTGCAACAGTTCAAAACCTCAGGAGTCAATAGCCATGCATTTCATAGCCATGCATTCAGAGGTTGAAACAGGAGGTCTGGGAAAAAGAGACACGCAGAGAGAGACACACAGAGAGAGAGAGCGGGGTCAAAACAGCATGTCCGGGACAAGTTGGCACATCTGTGAGTCAGGTCAGCGGTTCACAGCTGCAGGTAGAACACGATCATTCCTACTTTGCAGAGCCTTTTGGACCTCATAAGTTCAGAAAAAGGACATTTGACTTTCAGAAAAACATATTGGTCAAAGTCAGGCACTTAAATCCATTTTAGGTGCATAATCCCATACAGTTATTACATAATACTAACAGGTTGGAACCTAACAGGGTGAAAATGTGGAGCCTAAATTAGGTACCCGGTTGCAGCGATGATCATCCCCCACAGGCCCAGAGACACCCACAGAGCATAATTCAGGCCCATCCGGTTGATCTTGTTCAAGGGGTGAACGATCTTGAGGTAACGGTCGACAGCCACTGCAGTGAGGAAGAAGATGCCAGCGCCGCGGTTGGCCGTCAACATGAACAGCATAATCCGGCACATGGCATCACCATGGATCCAGTGCTTGCCGCGTCGGTAGTAGTCGGCTCTGAATGGTAGACAGAACAGGACAATGGAGTCGGCAACGGCCAGCTGTGTGAGGTAGACAGAGTTGGGCTTCCAGGTGTCCATGTGGAAAATAAACATCCACAGAGCCACAACATTCCCCATCAGCCCAAACATGAACTCCAGCACCAGGATGGGAGGCAGGACATGATCCAGGATGGGAGACTCAAAGGCACAGCAGTCATCTTCTGTAGTAGTGAAGTTTGCCATGGGTCAAACGATACGCTTTTAACAGGAGAGACTGTCTGTGTGCTGCTTTGCTCCTCTCTGAAAATAGTCAATATTGATAGTGTTGTCTAGGCACCTCCTGTATTTAACCAGGGATTTTATTGTTTGTGGTCATGCAAACGATCTTCCGGTGCCAACAATGTGGAGAGTGTGTGTGGGTGTGCAGTGTGTTATCTCTTATGGAGCTCTGTAGGCAGATGGCTCTGAGTGAGGACACCAACAGCCCAGGGATTATGGGCTGTAGGGTCCCAAAGACCCTCCCCCTTAAGATTCATATGCTTGTCTCACTACTGTGCTGTTGCTATGTGTTTGATCTCTGACACTATACTTTGCACAAGCTATCTACTTTCATCTTTGCGGTTAAGGCCTAGCAAGTGTGCCTGCAGGCTGCGTGTGAGTCAGACCGAAACTAGTGGTCAATGCTAATGAATTCAGAGAAGCTACTGTCCTAGGTTACCTCAGCTTATTGTTGCACACATACACTGAAGTAGATGATCACACCATCAGGGAAGTGATCAAAGTATATAATCAGCTGCGCCCTTTGGTTGGTTGCAGAACTTACTGTGAAACATGCATGCTGTGCTTCCATTGTTAAAGTCTCTCTGCAATTGCATTAATAAAGGTTTGGTTTATTTAAAGAAGATAGTCTGACTGCTGATTTCACCAATAAGCCAATGATTGACAAGGAACAAGGAACCTACCCTGACAGGGGTCATTATAAAACTATTCTGCTGGTGGAAAGATCATACTCGTGGGTATATAAGGGAGCGCAAGGGTTCCCAGAATACAGTTAACTTAAAGGTCACGACACCTGGTCTGGTACAGTAGGTACAAATTGGAAGAAAATATGCCTAACGAAGAAGTTTTATCTAATCTTTATCATTGTGCTAGGAGATTTGCTGGTTTTGCATCCTGAGATGCCAGTGAGCCTTATCCAATAGTTAGACAAATAGATCCTGGTAAATGTGATATCTAATTATTTCAGAAAATGTTAACTACCTGATTATGTGCAGCCCAATTTCCTATAATAATATCACCATAATGCATATTTCCAAGCATGTCACTGTGTTCCATTGGCCCCATCCCTTTCCCACAGAATATAAATACCTTAAATGGGTCTCATTAAATGAAATAATACAATGGCAGTATGAACATACATTGCAGACAGTACAGTGAGATGTACTTACAGAGTGGGATGATGAAGAGAGAGGTCTGAAAGAAGGACTAAAGAATGAGCAAGTGAATGAGCGACATTTATTACCCTAAAATTTTGCTGAGTGAAAAGCGTTTGGGAAGGAATCACATCAGACCAGACCTTTGGCGACTGAGAGAGACAGAGACAGACCGCAGCTATCAAGAACTGAAAAATGCCAAAAGGGAGTGGCCAAGTCCACAGTTTCTATACAGTAAATAAAATAGATATAAAATGACTCCTTTTTAATGTTAATGTGTACATTTGGCCAGGTTGTTGTTACATGTTGCATCCATTTTCAGTAAAAGTGCACGTCGGGTCTTCACTTCTTGACTTCTCCAAGATCTTCAATGCTGTCGTCATCCACCTACAATGGAAAGACAGATGGTTATTGTGTGTAATATATATCTCATTCAGGTACACACAGACTACTCGTCTATTTACTGTAACTAACCTAGACTTGGCTACTCGTCTATTTCCTGTAACTAACCTAGACTTGGCGCTCCGGTACCGCATGCCGTGCGGTAGCAGAGAGAACAGTCTATGACCTGGGTGACTGGGTCTTACACTGACTGCCTAGTATATAGGTCCTGGATGGCAGGAAGCTTGACCCCAGTGATGTTTTGGACCGTACACACTACCCTCTGTAGCACCATACAATCAGATGCCGAGCAGTTGCCATACCAGGCAGTGATGCAACCAGTCAGGATGCTTTCAATGGTGGAGCTGTAGAACTTTGAGGATCTGGGGACTCATGCCAAATCTTTTCAGTCTCCTGAGGGGGAAAAGGTGTTGTCGTGCCCTCTTCATGATTGTCTTGGTGTGTTTGGACCATGAGCTTGTTGGTGATGTGGACACCAAAGAACTTAAAGCTCTCAACCTGCTCCTCTACAGCCCCGTTGATGTGAATGTGGTGTGTTCGGCCCTCCTTTTCCTGTAGTCCATGATCAGCTCCCTTGTCTTGCCCATGTTGAGGGAGAGGTTGTTGTCCTGGCATGCCACTGCCAGGTCTTTGACCTCCTCCCTATAGGCTGTATCATCGTTGGCGGTTATCAGGCCTACCACTGTTGTGTAATCAGCAAACTTAATGATGGTGTTGAGAGTCGTGCTTGAATTGGGAGTACAGGATGGGACTAAGCACGCACCCCTGATGCCTCCCCGTGTTGAGGATCAGCGTGACATGTGTTGTTGTCTACCCTTACCACCTGGGGGTGGCCCGTCAGGAAGTCCAGGATCCAGTTGCAGAGGGAGGATTTTAGTCCCATGGTCCTTTCTTAGTCATGAGCTTTGTGGGCACTGTGGTGTTGAACATTGAGCTGTAGTCAATGAACAGCATTATCACATAGGTGTTCATTTTGTCCAGGTGGGAAAGGGCAGTGTGGAGTGCGATTGTGTCATCTGTGGATCTGTTAGGGTGGTATACGAATTGGGTCTAGGGTTTCCGGGATGGTGTTGATGTTTTTAAATGTTTTATTTCACCTTTATTAAACCAGGTAGGCTAGTTGAGAACAGGTTCTCATTTGCAACTGCGACCTGGCCAAGATAAAGCATAGCAGTGTGAACAGACAACACAGAGTTACACATGGAGTAAACAATTAACAAGTCAATAACACAGTAGAAAAAAAGAGAGTCTATATACATTGTGTGCAAAAGGCATGAGGAGGTAGGCGAATAATTACAATTTTGCAGATTAATATTGGAGTGATAAATGATCAGACGGTCATGTACAGGTAGAGATATTGGTGTGCAAAAGATCAGAAAAGTAAATAAATAAAAACAGTATGGGGATGAGGTAGGTCAAATTGGGTGGGCTATTTACCGATAGACTATGTACAGCTGCAGCGATCGGTTAGCTGCTCAGATAGCAGATGTTTGAAGTTGGTGAGGGAGATAAAAGTCTCCAACTTCAGCAATTTTTGCAATTCGTTCCAGTGACAGCAGAGAACTGGAACGAAAGGCGGCCAAATGAGGTGTTGGCTTTAGGGACGATCAGTGAGATACACCTGCTGGAGCGCATGCTACGGGTGGGTGTTGCCATCGTGACCAGTGAACTGAGATAAGGCGGAGCTTTACCTAGCATGGACTTGTAGATGACCTGGAGCCAGTGGGTCTGGCGACGAATATGTAGCGAGGGCCAGCCGACTAGAGCATACAGGTCACAGTGGTGGGTGGTATAAGGTGCTTTAGTGACAAAACGGATGGCACTGTGATAAACTGCATCCAGTTTGCTGAGTAGAGTGTTGAAAGCTATTTTGTAGATGACATCGCCGAAGTCGAGGATCGGTAGGATAGTCAGTTCTACTAGGGTAAGTTTGGCGGCGTGAGTGAAGGAGGCTTTGCTGCGGAATAGAAAGCCGACTCTAGATTTGATTTTCGATTGGAGATGTTTGATATGAGTCTGGAAGGAGAGTTTACAGTCTAGCCAGACACCTAGGTACTTATAGATGTCCACATATTCAAGGTCGGAACCATACAGGGTGGTGATGCTAGTCGGGCGTGCGGGTGCAGGCAGCGAACGGTTGAAAAGCATGCATTTGGTTTTACTAGCGTTTAAGAGCAGTTGGAGGCCACGGAAGGAGTGTTGTATGGCATTGAAGCTCGTTTGGAGGTTAGATAGCACAGTGTCTAAGGAAGGCCCGGAAGTATACAGAATGGTGTCGTCTGCGTAGAGGTGGATCAGGGAATCGCCCGCAGCAAGAGCAACATCATTGATATATACAGAGAAAAGAGTCGGCCCGAGAATTGAACCCTGTAGCACCCCCATAGAGACTGCCAGAGGACCGGACAGCATGCCCTCCGATTTGACACACTGAACTCTGTCTGCAAAGTAGTTGGTGAACCAGGCAAGGCAGTCATCAGAAAAACCGAGGCTACTGAGTCTGCCGATAAGAATATGGTAATTGACAGAGTCGAAAGCCTTGGCAAGGTCGATGAAGACGGCTGCACAGTACTGTCTTTTATCGATGGCGGTTATGATATCGTTTAGTACCTTGAGCGTGGCTGAGGTGCACCCGTGACCGGCTCGGAAACCAGATTGCACAGCGGAGAAGGTACGGTGGGATTCGAGATGGTCAGTAACCTGTTTGTTGACTTGGCTTTCGAAGACCTTAGATAGGCAGGGCAGGATGGATATAGGTCTGTAACAATTTGGGTCCAGGGTGTCTACCCCTTTGAAGAGGGGGATGACTGCGGCAGCTTTCCAATCCTTGGGGATCTCAGACGATATTAAAGATAGGTTGAACAGGCTGGCAATAGGGGTTGCGACAATGGCGGCGGATAGTTTCAGAAATAGAGGGTCCAGATTGTCAAGCCCAGCTGATTTGTACGGGTCCAGGATTTGCAGCTCTTTCAGAACATCTGCTATCTGGATTTGGGTAAAGGAGAACCTGGAGAGGCTTGGGCGAGTAGCTGCGGGGGGGCGGAGCTGTTGGCCGAGGTTGGAGTAGCCAGGCGGAAGGCATGGCCAGCCGTTGAGAAATGCTTATTGAAGTTTTCGATAATCATGGATTTATCCGTGGTGACCGTGTTACCTAGCCTCAGTGCAGTGGGCAGCTGGGAGGAGGTGCTCTTGTTCTCCATGGACTTCACAGTGTCCCAGAACTTTTTGGAGTTGGAGCTACAGGATGCAAATTTCTGCCTGAAGAAGCTGGCCTTAGCTTTCCTGACTGACTGCGTGTATTGGTTCCTGACTTCCCTGAACAGTTGCATATCGCGGGGACTATTCGATGCTATTGCAGTCCGCCACAGGATGTTTTTGTGCTGGTCGAGAGCAGTCAGGTCTGGATTGAACCAAGGGCTATATCTGCTCTTAGTTCTGCATTTTTTGAACGGAGCATGCTTGTCTAAAATGGTGAGGAAGTTACTTTTAAAGAATGACCAGGCATCCTCAACTGACGGGATGAGGTCAATGTCCTTCCAGGATACCCGGGCCAGGTCGATTAGAAAGGCCTGCTCACAGAAGTGTTTTAGGGAGCGTTTGACAGTGATGAGGGGTGGTCGTTTGACTGCGGGTCCGTAGCGGATACAGGCAATGAGGCAGTGATCTCTGAGATCCTGGTTGAAGACAGCGGAGGTGTATTTTGAGGGCCAGTTGGTCAAGATGATGTCTATGAGGGTGCCTATGTGTCAGGATTTGGCCAGGGTTGTTCCGGTTTTTGGTCACTAGATGCCCCCATTGTGTTTTTTGACCTTTTGATTTCCCTTGATCCCCATTATTATTTGCACCTGTGCCACGTTTCCCCTGATTGTATTTAAACCCTTAGTTTTCCTCAGTTCTTTGCTCTGTGTTTGTATGTTAGCACCCAGCCCTAGTATTCTGTGAACTCTTGTAGATCCCGGTGGACTCTCTTGTGGAATTCTGTTTTTTTGTTCTTGTTTATTTAGTTTTGAGTATCTTTGGAGGCTTTTTATGCTATACCTACCACCTTGTGGATTTTCCTTTTTGTCTTGGAGGATTACCTTTGTTCTTGTGGAATTCCTTTTGAGGTTGTGGAGTTACATGTTTTCCTGAAGGACTTCACTTTTTACTTCATTAAATACACCGTCTCAAGTACTGCTGTGTCTGCCTCATCTTCTGGGTTCTGCCGACTATTCGTGGCTCAGTTGGTTAAGTGACTGTTTCTCACTCCGGAGACCCGGGTTTGTAACCGGGTCCTGACACTATGTTTACAGATTTAGGGTTGTACCTGGTGGGTTCCTTGATGATTTGTGTGAGATTGAGGGCATCTAGCTTAGATTGTAGGACTGCCGGGGTGTTAAGCATATCCCAGTTTAGGTCACCTAACAGAACAAACTCTGAAGCTAGATGGGGGGCGATCAATTCACAAATGGTGTCCAGGGCACAGCTGGGAGCTGAGGGGGGTCGGTAGCAGGCGGCAACAGTGAGATACTTATTTCTGGAGAGAGTCATTTTAAAAATTAGTAGTTCGAACTGTTTGGGTATGGACCTGGAAAGTATGACATTACTTTGCAGGCTATCTCTGCAGTAGACTGCAACTCCTCCCCCTTTGGCAGTTCTATATTGACGGAAAATGTTATAGTTGGGTATGGAAATCTCTGAATTTTTGGTGGCCTTCCTGAGCCAGGATTCAGACACGGAAAGGACATCAGGGTTAGCAGAGTGTGCTAAAGCAGTGAGTAAAACAAATTTAGGGAGGAGGCTAGTGATGTTGACATGCATGAAACCAAGGCTTTTTCGATCACAGAAGTCAATGAGGGTGCCTAGGGACATGCAGGGCCTGGGTTTACCTCCACATCACCTGCGGAACAGAGGAGGAGTAGTATGAGGGTGCGGCTAAAGGATATTAAAACTGGTCGCCTAGAGCGTTGGAGACAAAGAATAAAAGGAGCAGATTTCTGGGCATGGTATAATATATTCAGGGCATAATGCGCAGACAGGGGTATGGTGGGGTGCGGGTACAGCGGAGGTAAGCCCAGGCACTGGGTGATGATAAGAGAGGTTGTATCTCTGGACATGCTGGTTGTAATGGGTGAGGTCACCGCATGTGTGGGAGGTGGGACAAAGGAGGTATCAGGGGTATGAAGAGTGGAACTAGGGACTCCATTGTAAACTAAAACAGTGATAACTAAGCTGAACAACAGTATACAAGGCATATTGACATTTGAGAGACATACAGCGAGGCAAAATCAAATCAAATCAAATCAAATATTATTTGTCACATACACATGGTTAGCAGATGTTAATGCGAGTGTAGCAAAATGCTTGTGCTTCTAGTTCCGACAATGCAGTGATAACCAACATGTAATCTAACTAACAATTCCAAAACTACTGTCTTATACACAGTGTAAGGGGATAAAGAATATGTACATAAGGATATATGAATGAGTGATGGTACAGGGCAGCATACAGTAGATGGTATCGAGTACAGTATATACATATGAGATGAGTATGTAGACAAAGTAAACAAAGTGGCATAGTTAAAGTGGCTAGTGATACATGTATTACATAAGGATGCAGTCGATGATATAGAGTACAGTATATACATATGCATATGAGATGAATAATGTAGGGTAAATAACATTATATAAGGTAGCATTGTTTAAAGTGGATAGTGATATATTTACATCATTTCCCATCAATTCCCATTATTAAAGTGGCTGGAGTTGGGTCAGTGTCAATGACAGTGTGTTGGCAGCAGCCACTCAATGTTAGTGGTGGCTGTTTAACAGTATGATGGCCTTGAGATAGAAGCTGTTTTTCAGTCTCTCGGTCCCAGCTTTGATGCACCTGTACTGACTTCGCCTTCTGGATGATAGCGGGGTGAACAGGCAGTGGCTCGGGTGGTTGATGTCCTTGATGATCTTTATGGCCTTCCTGTAACATCGGGTGGTGTAGGTGTCCTGGAGGGCAGGTAGTTTGCCCCCGGTGATGCGTTCTGCAGACCTCACTACCCTCTGTAGAGCCTTACGGTTGAGGGCGGAGCAGTTGCCGTACCAGGCGGTGATACAGCCCGCCAGGATGCTCTCGATTGTGCATCTGTAGAAGTTCCTGAGTGCTTTTGGTGACAAGCCGAATTCCTTCAGCCTCCTGAGGTTGAAGAGGCGCTGCTGCGCCTTCTTCACGACGCTGTCAGTGTGAGTGGACCAATTCAGTTTGTCTGTGATGTGTATGCCGAGGAACTTAAAATTTGCTACCCTCTCCAATACTGTTCCATCGATGTGGATAGGGGGGTGTTCCCTCTGCTGTTTCCTGAAGTCCACAATCATCTCCTTAGTTTTGTTGACGTTGAGTGTGAGGTTATTTTCCTGACACCACACTCCGAGGGCCCTCACCTCCTCCCTGTAGGCCGCCTCGTCGTTGTTGGTAATCAAGCCTACCACTGTTGTGTCGTCCGCAAACTTGATGATTGAGTTGGAGGCGTGCGTGGCCACGCAGTCGTGGGTGAACAGGGAGTACAGGAGAGGGCTCAGAACGCACCCTTGTGGGGCCCCGTGTTGAGGATCAGCAGGGAGGAGATGTTGTTGCCTACCCTCACCACCTGGGGGCGGCCCGTCAGGAAGTCCAGTACCCAGTTGCACAGGGCGGGGTCGAGACCCAGGGTCTCGAGCTTGATGACGAGTTTGGAGGGTACTATGGTGTTGAATGCCGAGCTGTAGTCGATGAACAGCATTCTCACATAGGTATTCCTCTTGTCCAGGTGGGTTAGGGCAGTGTGCAGTGTGGTTGCGATTGCGTCGTCTGTGGACCTATTTGGGCGGTAAGCAAATTGGAGTGGGTCTAGGGTGTCAGGTAGGGTGGAGGTGATATGGTCCTTGACTAGTCTCTCAAAGCACTTCATGATGACGGAAGTGAGTGCTACGGGGCGGTAGTCGTTTAGCTCAGTTACCTTAGCTTTCTTGGGAACAGGAACAATGGAGGCCCTCTTGAAGCATGTGGGAACAGCAGACTGGTATAGGGATTGATTGAATATGTCTGTAAACACACCGGCCAGCTGGTCTGCGCATGCTCTGAGGGCGCGGCTGGGGATGCCGTCTGGGCCTGCAGCCTTGCGAGGGTTAACACGTTTAAATGTCTTTCTCACCTCGGCTGCAGTGAAGTAGAGACCGCATGTTTTCGTTGCAGGCCGTGTCAGTGGCACTGTATTGTCCTCAAAGCGGGCAAAAAAGTTATTTAGTCTGCCTGGGAGAAAGACATCCTGGTCCGTGACTGGGCTGGGTTTCTTCTTGTAGTCCGTGATTGACTGTAGACCCTGCCACATGCCTCTTGTGTCTGAGCCGTTGAATTGAGATTCTACTTTGTCTCTGTACTGACGCTTAGCTTGTTTAATAGCCTTGCGGAGGGAATAGCTGCATTGTTTATATTCGGTCATGTTACCAGACACCTTGCCCTGATTAAAATCAGTGGTTCGCGCTTTCAGTTTCACGTGAATGCTGCCATCAATCCACGGTTTCTGGTTAGGGAATGTTTTATCGTTGCTATGGGAACGACATCTTCAACACACGTTCTAATGAACTCACACACCGAATCAGCGTATTTGTCAATATTTTTATCTGACGCAATACGAAACATGTCCCAGTCCACGTGATGGACGCAGTCTTGGAGTGTGGAGTCAGCTTGGTCGGACCAGCGTTGGACAGACCTCAGCGTGGGAGCCTCTTGTTTAAGTTTCTGTCTGTAGGCAGGGATCAACAAAATGGAGTCGTGGTCAGCTTTTCCGAAAGGGGGCGGGGCAGGGCCTTATATGCGTCGCGGAAGTTTGAGTAACAATGATCCAAGGTTTTACCACCCCTGGTTGCGCAATCGATATGCTGATAAAATTTAGGGAGTCTTGTTTTCAGATTAGCTTTGTTAAAATCCCCAGCTACAATGAATGCAGCCTCCGGATAAATGGTTTCCAGTTTGCAAAGAGTTAAATAAAGTTCGTTCAGAGCCATCGATGTGTCTGCTTGGGGGGGGGATATATACGGCTGTGATTATAATCGAAGAGAATTCTCTTGGTAGATAATGCGGTCTACATTTGATTGTGAGGAATTCTAAATCAGGTGAACAGAAGGATTTGAGTTCCTGTATGTTTCTTTCATCACACCATGTCTCGTTAGTCATGAGGCATACGCCCCCGCCACTCTTCTTACCAGAAAGATGTTTGTTTCTGTCAGCGCGATGCGTGGAGAAACCCGTTGGCTGCACCGCCCCGGATAGCGTCTTCCCAGTGAGTCTTGTTTCCGTGAAGCAGAGGACGTTACAGTCTCTGATGTCCCTCTGGAATGCTACCCTTGCTCGGATTTCATCACCCTTGTTGTCAAGAGACTGGACATTGGCAAGAAGAATGCTAGGGAGTGGTGCGCGATGTGCCCGTGTCCTGAGTCTGACCAGAAGACCGCTACGTTTCCCTCTTTTACGAAGTCGTTTTTTTTGGGGGTCGCTGCATGGAATCAATTCCGTTGACCTGTTTGTAAGGCAGAACACAGGATCCGCATCGCGGAAAACATATTCTTGGTCGTACTGATGGTGAGTTGACGCTGATCTTATATTCAGTAGTTCTTCTCGACTGTATATAATGAAACCTAAGATGACCTGGGGTACTAATGGAAGAAATAACACGTAAAAAAACAAAAAACTGCATAGTTTCCTAGGAACGCGAAGCGAGGCGGCCATCTCTGTCGGCGCCGGAAGTACAGTAATACAGTAATCACAGGTGTTGATTGGGAGAGCTAGCTAAAACAGTAGGTGAGACAACAACAGCTAATCAGCTAGCACAACAACAGCAGGTAAAATGGCGTTGACTAGGCAGAGAGGGTCGGATTAACTACACACAGAGCCTGAGTGCGGCTGGGGCCGACAGATAAAACATAAACAAGCAGAATGGAGTACCGTGATTAATGGACAGTCCAGCATGCATCAGCTATGTAGCCAAGTGATCAGTGTCCAGGGGGCAGCGGTGGATGGGACAGGGAAGCTAGACTGGCGAGTATTATCCAGGCAAAAAAAACTGGCTGACTGTGCAGAAGGTAAAAGCCGCTAGCAGTGGCTAACAATGACTAAATAGCTTGTAGCTGGTTAGCTTCTGGAGGTTCTTGAATGTGTTCTAAAAATTAAAAATAATAGCGATTCCGTATCACATTGGGTGAGGCAGGTTACCGGAAGGTATAATCAAATTAAAAATCGAAAAGAGATTGAAAGTAAAAATGGGTCCACTGAGTGGTTGGGCTGGCTGGGGACGCGGTGATTCAGACAGTTAGCAGGCCTGTGCTAACAAGCTAACAGTTAGTAGGCCGGGGCTAAACAAGCTAGCAGTTAGCAGACCAGGGCTAAACAAGCTAGCAGTTAGCAGGCCGAATTAGCAAGCAAGCAGATAGCAAGGGCTAGAAAGTTAGCCTTTAGGGGACATCGCCATTGGGTTAAGTCCGTTTATGCCTCTTCATGCGGTGACATCGATAGACCGGTCGTGGGTCCGGATATTGTAGCCCAGGAGTATGCTTCGGTGGTAGCACAGGAGCTCTGGCCGGGCTAGCTTCAAGCTAAGTGGCTGGAAACGCTAGCCAGGAGTAATCATCCGAGGTTGCGGTTAGCTAGTTAGCTAGTTGTGAAGATCCAGATGAAAATGTTCCGTTTGCTGTGGGAATCAGGGGATAAAAATAATATGTCCGTTATGCTCTGGTTAGAGTCGCGTTGTTCGAACTGGCGAGAGCTTTCCGAGCTAAAGGTTAGCTGATGACCGCTAGCAATGGTTTGCTGCCTGATAGCTGGTAGTTAGCTGGCTAGCTTCAGTTGAGGGGTTCTGGATCCGAAGTAAATATAAATACTTTAGAAAAAAAAGCAGATCCACGCTACATTGGGTGAGGTGGGTTGCAGGAGAGTATTTAGATGTTGAGGTTTAGCAAAATGTTTTAAAATATATGCAAATAAAAATCTGAAGAAAAAAAACGATATAAACGATATATACAAGGGACACGACACGAAATGACAAGACGTCTGACTGCTACGCCATCTTGGATCAAAGAAAAAAAAAGCCATGACCAGCATTTCAAAGCACTACCGACATGAGTGGTACGGCGGTAGTCATTTATTTAGGTGACCTTCGCATTCTTGGGCTCAAGGACTATGGAGGTCTGCTAGAAGCATGTAGGTATTACAGATTCGCTCAGGGAGAGCTTGAAAATGTCAGTGAAGACACTTGCCAGTTGGTCCACGCATGCTCTGAGTACATGTCCTGGTAATCTGTCTGGATTACCTCGCGGCCTTGTGAATGTTGACCTGTTTAAAAGGTCTTGCTCACATCGGCTATGGAGAGCGTAATCACACAGTCGTCCGGAACAGCTGGTACTTTCATGCATGATTCAGTGTTACTTGCCGGAAAACGAGAATAAAAAGGCATTTAGCTCATCTGGTAAACTCACGTTGCTGGGAAGCTCATTGCTGGGTTTCCCTTTGTAGACCGTAATAGTTTACAAACCCTGCCACATCTGACAAGCATCAGAGCCAGTGTAGTAAGATTCAATCTTAGTCCTGAATTGACACTTTGCCTGTTTAATGTTTCACTTGAGGGCATAATGGGATTTCTTAATAGCATCCGGATTCGTGTCACACTCCTTGAAAGTGGCAGCTCTAGCCTTTAGCTCGGTGCGGATGTTGCCTGTAATCCATGGATTCTGGTTGGGATCACTGCACTTATTGATAAAGCCGGTGACTGAGGTGGTATACCCCTCAATGCCACTGGATGAATCCCGGGAACATATTCCAGTCTGTGTTAGCAAAACAGTTCTGTCGCTTAGCATCCGCATCATCTGACCACTTCCATATTGTGAGTGTCACTGGTACTTCCTGCTTTAGTTTTTGCTTGTAAGCAGGAGAATATAATTATGATCAGATTTGCCAAATGGAGAGAGAGCTTTGTACGCGTCTCTGTGTCTGCAGTAAAGGTACCTAGTTTCCCCCCTCTGGTTCCACATGTAACATGCTGGTAGAAATGAGGTAAAACGGATTTAAGTTTCCATGTATTAAAGTTCCTGGCCACTAGGAGCACTGGATGAGCATTTTCTTGTTTGCTTATGGCCTTATACAGCTCGTTGAGTGCGATCTTAGTGCCAGCATCAGTTTGTGGTTGTAAATAGATGGCTTCGAAAAATATGAAAACTCTCGGTAGATAGAGTGGTCTACAGGTTATCATGAGGTATTCTACCTCAAGCGAGCAATAGACATCGCGTACCAGCTGTTATTGACAAAATAGACACACCCCACCCCTTGTCTTACCAGATGTAGCTGTTCTGTCCTGCCGATGCACAGAAAACCCAGCCAATTATATATTATCCGTGTTGTCGTTCAGCCACGACTCGGTGAAACATAAGATATTACAGTTTAATGTCCCGCTGCTCAGATAGTCTCGAACGAAGATCATCCTGTTTATTCTCCAGTAATTTCACGTTGGATAATAGAACGAATGGTAGAGCTGGGTCACCCACTCGCCGACAAATTCTCACAAGGCACCCCAATCTCAGCTCCCTGTATTTCCGTATATTCTTCACGCGAATGACGGGGATTTGTGCCTGGTCTCAAAGTAGTAGTAGTAGTCAGACTCATTAAATAAAAATTATTTGTCCAGTTCGAATTGAGTAATCGGGATTCTGATATCCAGAAGCTCTTTTTGGTCACAAGACACAGTAGCAGCAACGTCATGTACAAAATAAGTTAAACAATGCGAAAAACACCCAAATTAGCACAGTTGGTTAGGAGCCCGTAAAACGGCAGCCATCCCCTCCTGTGCCATTGAAGCAAATGTGTAAAGGCTGGGGGGGTCCCTGAAGGTCATGCTGGGAAACACTGGTTTAGGATTTGAGGAAGGATGCATTCAAGAAATCAAAATGAAGAGGAACTTAGACCTCTCTTCTGCTTCTTCTTTTCATCCTCCTCTCCAACAAGGGGCACCTCTACACCGCCAGTGTCCTGCTTGGAAGCATTTCCTACCGGATCAGTAAGGCATAAGAAAAAAAGTGTTTTTAATAAGACATCATTCATTATTGCCCACCTCCAGAGTAGTATTGCCCATCTTCCTGATAGGAAGCAGAGAGAGAAAGAAAGAAAGAGAGACTGTCTGATGAAACTCACCTACACTCATCCTGGCAAACACATCGGGCAAGTTCTTCTCCAGTCACTGCCTGCATTTGGATGGCTCAGGCATGTTCTCACAGTACTCTGTTGGCAAGGAGCACACTGGAAAACCAACAACAGAGGTGTTAGACCTTGACAGATCTTGGATTGGTCTGAGGACAGCAAACTTACATTGTCAAAGCACTAAAAACAGATGCTTGTCATGGCCTGCCATGTCACAGTGAACATGGACTGCCACTTTAATCAATGCATAACACCTAACTCACCATGAAAACTGCTGCAATATGTTTGACTGATGATGCTACTCCTATTGTAGTTACTTTGCACTCAATACATTTGTATTTATTTTACCTTTATTTAACTATGCAAGTCAGTTAAGAACAAATTCTTTTTTTCAATAACAGCCTAGGAACAGTGGGTTAACAGCCTTGTTCAGGGGCAGAATGACAGTAAGTTATTATAATGTTCAGAGTAAATACTTGTATTTAGGGGGGGGGGATACCCAACCGATGTGCAATACGAAAAACTAGGCAGCCATTTCCTAAGTTGCGTCACCGGAAGCCCTTTCCAACAGTCTTGAAGAAGTTCCCACATATGCTGAGCACATGTTGGCTGGTTAGTTTGCTTTGGGTCAATGTCCTGTTGAAAAACATATGATAGTCCCACTATGCACAACCAGATGGGATGGCATATGGTTGCAGAATGCTGTTGTAGCCATGCTGGTTAAGTGTGCCTTGAATTCTAAATATATCATAGACAGTGTCACCAGCAAAGCACCCCCACACCATCACAACTCCTCCTCCATGCTTTACTGTGGGAACAACACATGCGGAGATCATCCGTTCACCTACTCTGTGTCTCACAAAGACACGCCGGTTGGAACCAAAAGTCTCAAATTTGGATTCATCAAACCAAACGACAGATTTCCACAGGTCTAATGTCCATTGCTCATATTTCTTGGCCAAACAAGTCTCTTCTTCTCATTGGTGTCCTTTAGAGATGGGTTCTAAGTAGTCTCCTGACCCCTCCTTTCTCAGCCTCCAGTATTTATGCTGCAGTAGTTTATGTGTCGGGGGGCTAGGGTCAGTTTGTTATATCTGGAGTACTTTTCCTGTCCTATTCGGTGTCCTGTGTGAATCTAAGTGTGCGTTCTCTAATTCTCTCCTTCTCTCTTTCTTTCTCTCTCTCGGAGGACCTGAGCCCTAGGACCATGCCCCAGGACTACCTGACATGATAACTCCTTGCTGTCCCCAGTCCACCTGGCCGTGCTGCTGCTCCAGTTTCAACTGTTCTGCCTTATTATTATTCGACCATGCTGGTCATTTATGAACATTTTAACATCTTGGCCATGTTCTGTTATAATCTCCGCCCAGCACAGACAGAAGAGGACTGGCCACCCCACATATACTCTCTCTAATTCTCTCTTTCTTTCTCTCTCTCGGAGGACCTGAGCCCTAGGAACATGCCCCAGGACTACCTGACATGATGACTCCTTGCTGTCCCCAGTCCACCTGACCGTGCTGCTTTCTAGGGAGTTTTTCCTAGCCACCGTGCTTCTACACCTGCATTGCTTGCTTTTTGGGGTTTTAGGCTGGGTTTCTGTACAGAACTTTGAGATATCAGCTGATGTACGAAGGGCTATATAAATTGATTTGATTTGATTTGACCATGAAGGCCTGATTCACGCAGGCTCCTTTCAACAGTTGATGTTGAGATGTGTCTGTTACTTGAACTCTGTGAAGCATTTATTTGGGCTGCAATCTGAGGTGCAGTCAATTGTCGATTTCTGAGGCTGGTAACACTAATGAACTTATTGTCTGCAAGGTTCTTCCTTTCCTGTAGCGGTCCTCATGAGAGCCAGTTTCATCATGGCGCTTGATGGTTTTTGCGACTTCACTTGAAGAAACGTTCAAAGTTCTTTAGATTTTTCGTATTGACTGACCTTCATGTCTTAAAGTAATGGTGGACTGTCATTATTCTTAGCTTATTTGAGCTGTTCTTGGTGTAATATGGACTTGGTCTTTTACCAGATAGGGCTTTCTTCTGTGTACCCCTCCTACCTTGTCATAACTGATTGGCTCAAATGCATTAAGAAGGAAAGAAATTCCACAAATACATTTTTAACAAGGATCATCTGTTATTTGAAATGCATTCCAGGTGACTACCTCCTGAAGCTGGTTGAGAGAATGCCAAGAGTCTGCGAAGCTGTATCCTCATACCCCCGCACACCTCATACCCCTGCACATCCACTCGGAACTGGTACCCCTTTTGTATAGCCAAGTCATCATTCATTACTCATTGTTTTTATTATTACGTGTTTTACTTTTCTAATATTGCTCTATTTTCTTTCTCTCTGCATTGTTGGGAAGGGCCCATTAGTAAGCATTTCACGGTTAGTCCACACCTGTTGTCTACAAAGCATGTAACAAATACAATTTGATTTGCTAGCTGCTCAACCAAAATATACTGTGCGGTATTGTGTTCAAGTAAACGGAATACTTTTATTTTGAAACGTTTTTAGACCTGTTAATGCTGCTTAATGCCTCTAAAAGACGCTGATTTCACAGGGCTATCCTGCCCAGCTAGTTTTCTCGAGCAGCCTGCCCTTCCCAGCGCCAGACTGTGACGACACCTGCGAAGCATCCTCTCTTTCTCTCGTCTGTCTGAACGTTCTCCATCCACCCACCAACTGCGGTATTGGCATAACTAAACATTGGCCAAATATAATCAAACGTTTATATATATATAAATTAAAATCATAATAATGTGATAATTAAAATCATATTGTACATGTTATAGAACAACATGTATTCACATTTGCTTTAATGCAAACACATTGCCAGTGTACTTACTAAACCATAGACAACCTCACAAAACACAGTTGTCTCACTTGGAAAATCAGAGTATTTGACATCTTTCAATGAAAATAATCTCTCTGGAAATAATCTACTTGAATCATTGGTTTGTGGAAATCACAATGAATTAGTGTGCTTGCTGAAGGAAAGATCACTATAGATTTATTATGCACAGTTCAGACACAGAACTTATGGCAAGTCAAACTGAATAAAAATGAAGAGCGGGCTGGCAAGGTTGAGAGTTATTCTTGACATGGGATTGGTTTCATCCAACCGCTCCTCAACACCCAAGGCTTCCTAGTTGGATTTGGGTCGAATTCAGACATAACAGTGAAATAACGAAAAAAGCAAATAAAGACGATTCACACACCTGTTCAGTGATGAAGTTAATGTTTTAAACAGTGAATATGATTGCTTTAATGTGTCTTGGCTAATGTAACGTGTCTTCAGATTTCATGACTCCCTTATACTAAGGAACCGTAGTCTCCTCATCCCTAAAATAAACCATGAGATATGTGAGAGAGCAATATTACTGTGCAACGTAGACATTCTATTTTCTCCCGCAAAACTGTTTGTTTATTGATGTAGTGCCAATTGGCTATGAATGTTTCCACTTCTTTTGAGAAGTCTGTTTTTACCGTCAGTTGCTGGTTTCAAAGAGCACAAAAAATGTCAAGAACCATGAGCCTTTTAGCAATTCAACCTCCACAGAAACCATCTTAATATGCATTACCATTTCTCCCGACAGTGGAAGAACTGCTCTCTAAAACTTTTATCAAATATAATTCATTTTGATTTGCATACATTTGCATAAACTGTAATGTTTTTAAAGTCAAACAACAACACAGTGGTAGACATTTTAAATGCTACTGCTCTTTCACCATTTCAGCTACAAACATCGAAACAACTAAAAAAAAATACTTTATACATTATAACTATTTAAATCATTTTTCATTATCATAAAATAACCCACCAACAGTAATATTTACTCTTGAACTGTTAAAGCTAGAGACACTAAATTAACTTTCTGTTAAAGCTAGAGACACTAAATTAACTTTATCATGTTATCAATCAAAACAATCTTTCCACCTATCTATACTTTTTGAACTATAACAATAAAAAACATACAAAAATTAACATGGTTTTGAATGAGAACCATAGTAATACAGTGGTAGCTATTCAAAACGGTCCTGCTCCTAAACCAATGAAGCTATAACAGCTTTAAAACATTCAGGCTATCCTAACGTCAAATTTCCTATAACCCTTTATGAACTATTTTGATTAGCATAAATTAGCATAACACTTCATGGATTCAATGCCAACCATAAGAACACAGTGGTAGACAATTTAAAAGCTACTGCTTTTTAACAATTTCAGCAACAAACATTAAAACAACTAACATTAGTATAAAATAACCACCAACACTAATAGTAACTCTTGAACTGTTCAAGATAGAGACACCAAACCAACTTCACATGTTCAGGCTATCCTATTCTATCAAATAATCAAATCAAATCTGCATACTTTTTCAACTATAACCAGTCACTATCATTGCTACTGCAGTCACTATCACTACTATAACTTATTTCACAACCATAAATACTTTAAGACAAGCTAGCAAGCACACACATTTTCTTTAGGAAATGTACTTTTCTAGTTCACAAGGAATTTACTTGAATCACCAGCAAATATAAAAAACTCAAAGACAAAGTATTGTAAATATGAAATATTACATTAAAGATTCCACTGTTATACTGCAAACAAATTATTAATTGAGCGAACCAATTCATGAATTTCTACTTTTAGCTACAGAACATCAACATAACATAAACATGTTCAAATTCGTATCTAACAGACAACTATCTCCAACTTCCTTGACATGTGGTTAATATTCATTAGAACACACCATATTCCACTAGAGTAGAAGAAGAAAAATCACACAAAGTCAGATATTTTGTTCTCCTGGGTACCTTTTCATAAAAGCGTCTCAGAGTAAGCCTAGGACTGCTGATCTAGGATCAGTTTTGTATTTTACATCACAATGAATAAGTCTGAGACGCTTTGCAAGTACAGGCCCTCACCCTGGACCTGTGATTGGAAGTCACTACTCCTCCCTGACACTGTATTTGCACTGCTGATCTTTGTCCCAGTCTCAGGTGAGGCTGGCGGTACCTCCTCCTCTTTCCTCCCCAGCAGTCTGTTGAACAGCTTCTGGAAGTTCCCACTGAAGGCAGAGCTGGAGAAGTAGTACACGATGGGGTTCAGCACGCTGTTGAAGTAGGTGAAACACACAGAGGTGTAGAACGCCAAACTGGCCTCTTTGAAATAATGGCACTCGTTGTACCAGGCCTTGAGGATCCACACAGCGATCCGAGACACTGTACTGGGGAAGAAGCAAATTATGAAGATGAGTGTCACGGCCTTGACAAACTGCACCGCACGTTTGATCTTCCCCCCGGTGTCGATCGTCTTGTTCTTCAGCTGCCAGGTGATGCAGACTGTGCAGAAGGTGACAATGGCAGTGGGCAAGAAGAACTGGGTCACGTATAAGGTGTTGTGCCACGTAGACAGCGGGCTGAAGCCCATGCAGATGTTGAAGCTCTCGCACTGTGTCTGGTTGTTGCGGTAGAATAAGTGTTTGTTGGTCAGCAGGTACCCAGTTGCAGCGATGATCATCCCCCACAGGCCCAGAGACACCCACAGAGCATAATTCAGGCCCATCCGGTTGATCTTGTTCATGGGGTGAACGATCTTGAGGTAACGGTCGACAGCCACTGCAGTGAGGAAGAAGATGCCAGCGCCGCGGTTGGCCGTCAACATGAACAGCATAATCCGGCACATGGCATCACCATGGATCCAGTGCTTGCCGCGTCGGTAGTAGTCGGCTCTGAATGGTAGACAGAACAGGACAATGGAGTCGGCAACGGCCAGCTGTGTGAGGTAGACAGAGTTGGGCTTCCAGGTGTCCATGTGGAAAATAAACATCCACAGAGCCACAACATTCCCCATCAGCCCAAACATGAACTCCAGCACCAGGATGGGAGGCAGGACATGGTCCAGGATGGGAGACTCAAAGGCACAGCAGTCATCTTCTGTAGTAGTGAAGTTTGCCATGGGTTTAACAGGAGAGACTGTCTGTGTGTTGCTTTGCTCCTCTCTGAAAATAGTCAATATTGATAGTGTTGTCTAGGCACCTCCTGCATTTAACCAGGGATTTTATTGTTTGTGGTCATGCAAACGATCTTCCGGTGCCAACAATGTGGAGAGTGTGTGTGGGTGTGCAGTGTGTTATCTCTTATGGAGCTCTGTAGGCAGATGGCTCTGAGTGAGGACACCAACAGCCCAGGGATTATGGGCTGTAGGGTCCCAAAGACCCTCCCCCTTAAGATTCATATGCTTGTCTCACTACTGTGCTGTTGCTATGTGTTTGATCTCTGACACTATACTTTGCACAAGCTATCTACTTTCATCTTTGCGGTTAAGGCCTAGCAAGTGTGCCTGCAGGCTGCGTGTGAGTCAGACCGAAACTAGATAAAGAGAAGTAACAAGTGTCTGGTTTTGACATTTTGATCTTGTGTAAAGTGGTCAATGCTAATGAATTCAGAGAAGCTACTGTCCTAGGTTACCTCAGCTTATTGTTGCACACATACACTGAAGTAGATGACCACACCATCAGGGAAGTGATCAAAGTATATAATCAGCTGCGCCCTTTGGTTGGTTGCAGAACTTACTGTGAAACATGCATGCTGTGCTTCCATTGTTAAAGTCTCTCTGCAATTGAATTAATAAAGGTTTGGTTTATTTAAAGAAGATAGTCTGACTGCTGATTTCACCAATAAGCCAATGATTGACAAGGAACAAGGAACCTACCCTGACAGGGGTCATTATAAAACTATTCTGCTGGTGGAAAGATCATACTCGTGGGTATATAAGGGAGCGCAAGGGTTCCCAGAATACAGTTAACTTAAAGGTCACGACACCTGGTCTGGTTCAGTAGGTACAAGTTGGAAGAAAATATGCCTAACGAAGCAGTTTTATCTAATCTTTATCATTGTGCTAGGAGATTTGCTGATTTTGCATCCTGAGATGCCAGTGAGCCTTATCCAATAGTTAGACAAATAGATCCTGGTAAATGTGATATCTAATTCTTTCAGAAAATGTTAACTACCTGATTATGTGCAGCCCAATTTCCTATAATAATATCACCATAATGCATATTTCCAAGCATGTCACTGTGTTCCATTGGCCCCATCCCTTTCCCACAGAATATAAATACCTTAAATGGGTCTCATTAAATGAAATAATACAAAGGCAGTATGAACATACATTGCAGACAGTACAGTGAGATGTACTTACAGAGTGGGATGATGAAGAGAGAGGTCTGAAAGAAGGACTAAAGAATGAGCAAGTGAATGAGCGACATTTATTACCCTAAAATTTTGCTGAGTGAAAAGCGTTTGGGAAGGAATCACATCAGACCAGACCTTTGGCGACTGAGAGAGACAGAGACAGACCGCAGCTATCAAGAACTGAAAAATGCCAAAAGGGAGTGGCCAAGTCCACAGTTTCTATACAGTAAATAAAATAGATATAAAACGACTCCTTTTTAATGTTAATGTGTACATTTGGCCAGGTTGTTGTTACATGTTGCATCCATTTTCAGTAAAAGTGCACGTCGGGTCTTCACTTCTTGACTTCTCCAAGATCTTCAATGCTGTCGTCATCCACCTACAATGGAAAGACAGATGGTTATTGTGTGTAATATATATCTCATTCAGGTACACACAGACTACTCGTCTATTTCCTGTAACTAACCTAGACTTGGCGCTCCGGTACTGCATGCCGTGCGGTAGCAGAGAGAACAGTCTATGACCTGGGTGACTGGGTCTTACACTGACTGCCTAGTATATAGGTCCTGGATGGCAGGAAGCTTGACCCCAGTGATGTTTTGGACCGTACACACTACCCTCTGTAGCACCATACAATCAGATGCCGAGCAGTTGCCATACCAGGCAGTGATGCAACCAGTCAGGATGCTTTCAATGGTGGAGCTGTAGAACTTTGAGGAATTCAAGAAATCAAAATGAATAGGAACTTAGACCTCTCTTCTGCTTCTTCTTTTCATCCTCCTCTCCAACAAGGGGCAACTCTACACCGCCAGTGTCCTGCTTGGAAGCATTTCCTACTGGACCAGTAAGGCATAAGAAAAAGTGTTTTTAATAAGACATTATTCATTATTGCTCACCTCCAGAATATTATTGCCCATCTTCCTGATAGGAAACAGAGAGAGAAAGAAAGAACGAGAGACTGTCTGATGAAACTCACCTACACTCATACTGGCATACACATCTGGGAAGTTCTTCTCCAGCCACTGCCTGCATTTGGATGGCTCAGGCATGTCCTCACAGTACTCTGTTGACAAGGAGCACACTGGAAAACCAACAACAGAGGTGATAGACCTTGACAATCATGTGATACCGCAAATCAATGTTTTAGGAATTGGCCATGAGCATGTATAGATCACTAGAATAGGGTGCCATTGGGCCTCCCGGGTAGGGCAGTGGTTAAGGGCGCTGTACTGCAGCGCCAGCTGTGCCACGAGAGACTCTGGGTTCGCGCCCAGGCTCTGACGCAACCGGCCGCGTCCGTAAAGAATAGGGAATAGGGTGCCATTTCAGAAAATGCCCAGTAGTCTTTCCCGCCACAATACTGGGCACTGTGTGTCTGGGTCAGCACTCCCATGATGGCCTCCTTTGTTTTCTGGTGAACACGTCTCTGCATTCTCAGTAGTAGCCATTACAGATTATCTGAACACAGAGGGAAAAAAGGTTCATTGGATAAAGTATACCTTCAAATCAGCCTTTCACCAGACAACTTGGATCTTGGACCCTCGACAATGGATTGGTCTGAGGACAGCAAACTCACTAAAAACAGATCCTTGTCATGTCACAGTGAACATGGACTGCCACTTTAATAAATGCATAACACCTAACTCACCATGAAAACTGCTGCAATAAATTTGATTGATGATGCTACTCCTGCTGCTATTGTAATTACTTTGCACTCAATACATTTTTATTTATATTACCTTTATTTAACTAGGCAAGTCAGTTAAGAACAAATTCTTATTTTCAATGACAGCCTAGGAACAGTAGGTTAACAGCCTTGTTCAGGGGCAGAAGGCCAGTAAGTTATTATAATGTTCAGAGTAAATACTTGTATTTAGGGGGGGAAATACCCAACCGATGTGCAGTACGAAAAACTAGGCAGCCATTTCCTAAGTTGCGTCACCGGAAGCCCTTTCCAACAGTCTTGAAGAAGTTCCCACATATGTTGAGCACATGTTGGCTGGTTAGTTTGCTTTGGGTCATTGTCCTGTTGAAAAACAAATGATAGTCCCACTAAGACCAACCAGATTGGATGGCGTATCGCTGTGGAATGCTGTGGTATCCATGCTGGTTAAGTGTGCCTTGAATTCTAAATAAATCATAGACAGTGTCACCAGCAAAGCACCCCCACACCATCACACCTCCTCCTCCATGTTTTACTGTGGGAACCACACATGCGGAGATCATCCGTTCACCTACTCTGCGTCTCACAAAGACACGCCGGTTGGAACCAAAAGTCTCCAATTTGGACTAATCAAACTAAACGACAGATTTCCACAGGTCTAATGTCCATTGCCCATATTTCTTGGCCAAGCAAGTCTCTTCTTCTCATTGGTGTCCTTTAGAGGTGGTTTCGAAGTTTGCAATTCGACCATGAAGGCCTGATTCACGCAGTCTCCTCTCAACAGTTGATGTTGAGATGTGTCTGTTACTTGAACTCTGTGAAGCATTTATTTGGGCTGCAATCTGAGGTGCAGTTAATTGTCGATTTCTGAGAATGGTAACACTAATGAACTTATTGTCTGCAAGGTTCTTCCTTTCCTGTAGCGGTCCTCATGAGAGCCAGTTTCATCATGGCGCTTGATGGTTTTTGCGACTTCACTTGAAGAAACGTTCAAAGTTCTATAGATTTTCCATATTGACTGACATTCATGTCTTAAAGTAATGGTGGACTGTCATTATTATTAACATATTTGAGCTGTTCTTGGCGTAATATGGACTTGTTCTTTTACCAGATAGGGCTATTTTCTGTGTACCCCTCCTACCTTGTCACAACTGATTGGCTCAAATGCATTAAGAAGGAAAGAAATTCCACAAAAACATTTTTAACAAGGAACACCTGTTATTTGAAATGCATTCCAGGTGACTACCTCCTGAAGCTGGTTGAGAGAATGCCAAGAGTCTGCGATGCTGTATACTCATACCCCCGCACACCTCATACCCCCGCACATCCACTCGGTACTGGTACCCCTTTTGAATAGCCAAGTTATCATTACTCATTGTGTTTTTATTATTACGTGTTTTACTTTTCTAATATTACTCTATTTTCTTTCTCTCTGCATTGTTGGGAAGGGCCCATTAGTAAGCATTTCACGGTTAGTCCACACCTGTTGTCTACAAAGCATGTAACAAATACAATTTGATTTGCTAGCTGCTCAACCAAAATATACTGTGTGGTATTGTGTTCAAGTAAACGGAACACTTTTATTTTGAAACGTTTTAGACCTGTTAATGCCGCTTAATGTTGCTAAAAGACGCTGATTTCACTGAGCTACCCTGCCCAGCTAGTTTTCTCGAGCAGCCTGCCCTTCCCAGCGCCAGACTGTGACGTCACCTGCGAAGCATCCTCTCTTTCTCTCGTCTGTCTGAACGTTCTCCATCCACCCACCAACTGCGGTATTGACATAACTAAACATTGGCCAAATATAATCAAACGTTTATATATATATATATATATATATATATATATATATATATATATATATATATATATATATATATATATATATATATATATATATATATACAGTGAAAATTAAAATCATATTGTACATGTTATAGAACAACATGTATTCACATTTGCTTTAATGCAAACACATTGCCAGTGTACTTACTAAACCATAGACAACCTCACAAAACACATTTGTCTCACTTGGAAAATCAGTGTATTTGACATCTTTCAATGAAAATAATCTCTTTGGAAATAATCTACTTGAATCATTGGTTTGTGGAAATCACAATGAATTAGTGTGCTTGCTGAAGGAAAGATCACTATAGATTTATTATGCACAGTTCAGACACAGAACTTATGGCAAGTCAAACTGAATAAAAATGAAGAGCGGGCTGGCAAGGTTGAGAGTTATTCTTGACATGGGATTGGTTTCATCCAACCGCTCCTCAACACCCAAGGCTTCCTAGTTGGATTTGGGTCGAATTCAGACATAACAGTGAAATAACGAAAAAAGCAAATAAAGACGATTCACACACCTGTTCAGTGATGAAGTTAATGTTTTAAACAGTGAATATGATTGCTTTAATGTGTCTTGGCTAATGTAACGTGTCTTCAGATTTCATGACTCCCTTATACTAAGGAACCGTAGTCTCCTCATCCCTAAAATAAACCATGAGATATGTGAGAGAGCAATATTACTGTGCAACGTAGACATTCTATTTTCTCCCGCAAAACTGTTTGTTTATTGATGTAGTGCCAATTGGCTATGAATGTTTCCACTTCTTTTGAGAAGTCTGTTTTTACCGTCAGTTGCTGGTTTCAAAGAGCACAAAAAATGTCAAGAACCATGAGCCTTTTAGCAATTCAACCTCCACAGAAACCATCTTAATATGCATTACCATTTCTCCCGACAGTGGAAGAACTGCTCTCTAAAACTTTTATCAAATATAATTAATTTTAATTTGCATACATTTGCATAAACTGTAATGTTTTTAAAGTCAAACAACAACACATTGGTAAACATTTTAAATGCTACTGCTCTTTCACCATTTCAGCTACAAACATTGAAACAACTAAAAAAAAAAAACTTTATACATTATAACTATTTAAATCATTTTTCATTATCAAAAAATAACCCACCAACAGTAATATTTACTCTTGAACTGTTAAAGCTAGAGACACTAAATTAACTTTCTGTTAAAGCTAGAGACACTAAATTAACTTTATCATGTTATCAAACAAAACAATCTTTCCACCTATCTATACTTTTTGAACTATAACAATAAAAAACATACAAAAATTAACATGGTTTTGAATGAGAACCATAGTAATACAGTGGTAGCTATTCAAAACGGTCCTGCTCCTAAACCAATGAAGCTACAACAGCTTTAAAACATTCAGGCTATCCTAACGTCAAATTTCCTATAACCCTTTATGAACTATTTTGATTAGCATAAATTAGCATAACACTTCATGGATTCAATGCCAACCATAAGAACACAGTGGTAGACAATTTAAAAGCTACTGCTTTTTAACAATTTCAGCAACAAACATTAAAACAACTAACATTAGTATAAAATAACCACCAACACTAATAGTAACTCTTGAACTGTTCAAGATAGAGACACCAAACCAACTTCACATGTTCAGGCTATCCTATTCTATCAAATAATCAAATCAAATCTGCCTACTTTTTCAACTATAACCAGTCACTATCCTTGCTACTGCAGTCACTATCACTACTATAACTTATTTCACAACCATAAATACTTTAAGACAAGCTAGCAAGCACACACATTTTCTTTAGGAAATTTAGATTCCACTGTTATACTGCAAACAAATTCTTAATTGAGCGAACCAATTCATGAATTTCTACTTTTAGCTATAGAACATCAACAAAACATAAAAATGTTCAAATTCATATCTAACAGACAACTATCTCCAACTTCCTTGACTTCGTTGACATGTGGTTAATATTCTTTAGAACACACCATATTCCACTAGAGTAGAAGAAGAAAAATCAGATATTGTGTTCTCCTGGGTACCTTTTCATAAAAGCATCTCAGAGTAAGCCTAGGACTGCTGATCTAGGATCAGTTTTGTATTTTACATCACAATGAATAAGTCTGAGACGCTTTGCAAGTACAGGCCCTCACCCTGGACCTGTGATTGAAAGTCACTACTCCTCCCTGACACTGTATTTGCACTGCTGATCTTTGTCCCAGTCTCAGGTGAGGCTGGCGGTACCTCCTCCTCTTTCCTCCCCAGCAGTCTGTTGAACAGCTTCTGGAAGTTCCCACTGAAGGCAGAGCTGGAGAAGTAGTACACGATGGGGTTCAGCACGCTGTTGAAGTAGGTGAAACACACAGAGGTGTAGAACGCCAAACTGGCCTCTTTGAAATAATGGCACTCGTTGTACCAGGCCTTGAGGATCCACACAGCGATCCGAGACACTGTACTGGGAAAGAAGCAAATTATGAAGATGAGTGTCACGGCCTTGACAAACTGCACCGCACGTTTGATCTTGCCCCCGGTGTCGATCGTCTTGTTCTTCAGCTGCCAGGTGATGCAGACCGTGCAGAAGGTGACAATGGCAGTGGGCAAGAAGAACTGGGTCACGTATAAGGTGTTGTGCCACGTAGACAGCGGGCTGAAGCCCATGCAGATGTTGAAGCTCTCGCACTGTGTCTGGTTGTTGCGGTAGAATAAGTGTTTGTTGGTCAGCAGGTACCCGGTTGCAGCGATGATCATCCCCCACAGGCCCAGAGACACCCACAGAGCA
The DNA here is from genome assembly GCF_021184085.1 of Oncorhynchus gorbuscha. Taxonomy (NCBI): domain Eukaryota; kingdom Metazoa; phylum Chordata; class Actinopteri; order Salmoniformes; family Salmonidae; genus Oncorhynchus; species Oncorhynchus gorbuscha. The sequence continues at coordinate 43,506,066 of NC_060183.1, read as the reverse complement.
TAATTCAGGCCCATCCGGTTGATCTTGTTCATGGGGTGAACGATCTTGAGGTAACGGTCGACAGCCACTGCAGTGAGGAAGAAGATGCCAGCGCCGCGGTTGGCCGTCAACATGAACAGCATAATCCGACACATGGCATCACCATGGATCCAGTGCTCCCCGCGTCGGTAGTAGTCGGCTCTGAATGGAAGCCAGAACAGGACGATGGAGTCGGCAACGGCCAGCTGTGCGAGGTAGACAGAGTTGGGCTTCCAGGTGTCCATGTGGAAAATAAACATCCACAGAGCCACAACATTCCCCATCAGCCCAAACATGAACTCCAGCACCAGGATGGGAGGCAGGACATGGTCCAGGATGGGAGACTCAAAGGCACAGCAGTCATCTTCTGTAGTAGTGAAGTTTGCCATGGGTCAAACGATACGCTTTTAACAGGAGAGACTGTCTGTGTGCTGCTTTGCTCCTCTCTGAAAATAGTCAATATTGATAGTGTTGTCTAGGCATCTCCTACATTTGACCGGGGATTTTATTGTTTGCAGTCATGCAAACGATCTTCCGGTGCCAACAATGTGGAGAGAGTGTGTGGGTGTGCAGTGTGTTCTTTTATGGAGATCTGTAGGCAGATGGCTCTGAGTGAGGACACCAACAGCCCAGGGATTATGGGGTGTAGGGTCCCAAAGACCCTCCCCATTATTGATTAAGGGGACCTTAAGATTCATATGCTTGTCTCACTATTGTACTGTTGCTATGTGTCTTACACTATACCTTGCACAAGCTATCTATTTTCATCTTTGCGGTTAAGCCCTTAACCTGCAGGCTGGGTGTGAGTCAGACCGAAACTAGATAGAAGTAACAAGTGTCTAATTTTGACATTTTGATCTTGTGTAAAGTGGTCAATGCTAATGAATTCAGAGAAGCTACTGTCCTAGGTTACCTCAGCTTATTGTTGCACACATACACTGAAGTAGATGATCACACCATCAGGGAAGTGATCAAAGTATATAATCAGCTGCGCCCTTTGGTTGGTTGCAGAACTTACTGTGAAACATGCATGCTGTGCTTCCATTGTTAAAGTCTCTCTGCAATTGCATTAATGAAGGTTTGATTTATTTTTTATGACTGACGATTTCACCAATAAGCCAATGATTGACAAGGAAACTACCCCGACAGGGGTCATAAAACTTATGCTGGTGGAAAGATCATACTCGTGGGTATATAAGGGAGCGCAAAGGTTCCCAGAATACAGTTAAATTAAAGGTCACGACATCTGGTCTGGTTCAGTAGACACAAATTGGAAGAAAATGTGCCTAACGAAGCAGTTTTAAAGGGAGGTCATCTCGGACTCTTATCTATTCTTTATTATTGTGCTCGGAGAGTCGCTGGTTTGAGGGAAACACCAGCTTTTGCATCCTGAGATGCCAGTGAGCCTTATCCAACAGTTTGATGTGATTTCAAATCCTTTCAGAAAATATTAACTACCCGATTATGTGCAGCCCAATTTCCTATAATAATATCACCATAATGCATATTTCCAAGCATGTCACTGTGTTCCATTGGCCCTGTCCCTTTCCCACAGAATATAAATACCTTAAATGGGTCTCATTAAATTAAATAATACAATGGCAGTATGAACATACATTGCAGACAGTACAGTGAGATGTACTTACAGAGTGGGATGATGAAGAGAGAGGTCTGAAAGAAGGACTAAAGAATGAGCAAGTGAATGAGCGACATTTATTACCCTAAAATTTTGCTGAGTGAAAAGCGTTTGGGAAGGAATCACATCAGACCAGACCTTTGGCGACTGAGAGAGACAGGCAGCAGCTATCAAGAACTGAAAAATGCCAAAAGGGAGTGGCCAAGTCCACAGTTTCTATACAGTAAATAAAATAGATATAAAACGACTCCTTTTTAATGTTAATGTGTACATTTGGCCAGGTTGTTGTTACATGTTGCATCCATTTTCAGTAAAAGTGCACGTCGGGTCTTCACTTCTTGACTTCTCCAAGATCTTCAATGCTGTCGTCATCCACCTACAATGGAAAGACAGATGGTTAGTGTGTGTAATATAGATCTCATTCAGGTACACACAGACTACTCGTCTATTTCCTGTAACTAACTTTTTTCAGCCATCTATGTGGCGTGGGAGAGTAAACACAGCAGTCTTACCTCAGGCCACTTTTCCTGAATGACATCGATGATGTCATCTGTAAAATCTCCCTGAATGATGATTTCATCCTCCGCTGTCACCGAGGCACCGCAGGAGAACTTCTGGGCAAAGAATCTCTGAGCCTCTTTAAGGTCAATGTCTGCAGGGAGGAAGTCAACAGTCACAAGCAAGAAAAACAACAAGGTTACGGGTCTGTCCATGTCTTTAACAAGGTGTTTACAGTAACAGGATGTGACAGTCAGTCTTACCAAAGGTGTTCATTCCACAGACTCGGGTGACATATTTCTTCTTGGCGCGGGGGATTTTAGCTATCGTTATTTTCTGAGGGACAGTCTTCTTTTTCTGTTTGATCTGTCCTCTGCCACCTAGAGAGAGTCAGCACAGATGGGTTAGAACAGGGTTCTCCAATACCAGTCCTCAGACACCCCCTAGCAGTTGAAAGTGCATGTTCTATTTCAGCACCAAGACCTGATTCAACCAATGAACACCAGTGATTTAGTCTGGAATAGAGCAAATCATATAACGATGTTATTTGTCACAGGTGCCGAATACAAGAGGCGTAGACCTAAACGTGAAATACTAACCAACAATACAGTTCAAGAAATGGAGTTATGAAAATATTTAGTTAATAAACTGAAGTAAAAAACACAAAGAGTAACAATAACATAACAACGCTATATAAAGGGGGTACCGGTATCAAGTCAATGTGCGGGGGTACAGGTTAGTTGAGGTCATTTGTATATGTAGGTAGGGGTAGTGACTATGCATAGATAATAAATGAGAGTAGCAGTAATGTAAAAATACTGGGTAAAAAAAAAAACTATGTAAATAGCCCGGGTGGCCATTTGATTAATTGTTCAGCAGTCTTACGGCCTGGGGGTAGAAGCTGTTGAGAAGCCTTTTGGACCTAGACTTGGCACTCCGGTACCGCATGCCGTGCGGTAGCAGAGAGAACAGTCTATGACCTGGGTGACTGGGTCTTCCTCTGACTGCCTAGTATATAGGTCCTGGATGGCAGGAGGCTTGACCCCAGTGATGTATTGGACCGTACACACTATCCTCTGTAGCATCTTACAGTCAGATTGCCAGTTGCCATACCAGGCAGTGACGCAACCAGTGACGCAACCATGCTTTCAATGGTGCAGCTGTAGAACTTTGAAGATCAGGGGACTCATGCCAAATCTTTTCAGGCTCCTGAGGGAGAAAAGGTGTTGTCGTGCCCTCTTCATGATTGTCTTGGTGTGTTTGGACCATGAGTGATGTGGACACCAAAGAATTTGAAGCTCTCAACCTGCTCCTCTACAGCCCCGTTGATGTGAATGTGGTGTGTTCGGCCCTCCTTTTCCTGTAGTCCATGATCAGCTCCCTTGTCTTGCCCATGTTGAGGGAGAGGTTGTTGTCCGGGCACGCCACTGCCAGGTCGCTGATCTCCTCCCTATAGGCTGTATCGTCGTTGGCGGTTATCAGGCCTACCACTGTTGTGTAGTCAGCAGACTTAATGATGGTGTTGGAGTCGTGCTTGAACTGGGAGTACAGGATGGGACTAAGCACGCACCCCTGATGGCTCCCCGTGTTGAGGATCAGCGTGACATGTGTTGTTGTCTACCCTTACCACCTGGGGGCGGCACGTCAGGAAGTCCAGGATCCAGTTGCAGAGGGAGGATTTTAGTCCCTTTCTTAGTGATGAGCTTTGTGGGCACTGTGGTGTTGAACATTGAGCTGTAGTCAATGAAAAGCATTATCACATAGGTGTTCATTTTGTCCAGTTGGGAAAGGGCAGTGTGGAGTGCGATTGCTGAGTTTCCCTTTGTAGACCGTAATACTTTACAAACCCTGCCACATCTGACAAGCATCAGAGCCAGTGTAGTAAGATTCAATCTTAGTCCTGAATTGACACTTTGCCTGTTTGATGTTTCACCCGAGGGCATAATGGGATTTCTTAATAGCATCCGGATTAGTGTCCCACTCCTTGAAAGTGGCAGCTCTAGCCTTTAGCTCGGTGCGGATGTTGCCTGTAATCCATGGCTTCTGGTTGGGATACGTACGTACGGTCACTGTGTAGACAACATCGTCACTGCACTTATTGATAAAGCCGGTGACTGAGGTGGTATACCCCTCAATGCCACTGGATGAATCCCGGGAACATATTCCAGTCTGTGTTAGCAAAACAGTTCTGTCGCGTAGCATCCGCGTCATCTGACCACTTCCATATTGTGAGTGTCACTGGTACTTCCTGCTTTAGTTTTTGCTTGTAAGCAGGAGAATATAATTATGATCAGATTTGCCAAATGGAGAGAGCTTTGAAGCCATCTCTGTGTCTGCAGTAAAGGTACCTAGTCCCCCCCCCCCTCGGGTTCCACATGTAACATGCTGGTAGAAATTAGGTAAAACAGATTTAAGTTTCCCTGCATTAAAGTTTCTGGCCACAAGGAGCACTGGATGAGAATTTTCTTGTTTGCTTATGGCCTTATACAGCTCGTTGAGTGCGGTCTTAGTGCCAGCATCAGTTTGTGGTGGTAAATAGATGGCTACGAAAAATAAGAAAACTCTCGTTAGATAGAGTGGTATTCTACCTCAAGCGAGCAATAGACATCGCGCACCAGCTGTTATTGACAAAATAGACACACCCCACCCCTTGTCTTACCAGATGTAGCTGTTCTTTCCTGCCGATGCACAGAAAACCCAGCCAATTCCATATTATCCGTGTTGTCGTTCGGCCACGACTCGGTGAAACATAAGATATTACAGTTTAATGTCCCGTTGCTCGGATAGTCTCGAACAAAGATCATCCTGTTTATTCTCCAGTAATTCACATTGGATAATAGAACGAATGGTAGAGGTGGGTCACCCACTTGCCAACAAATTCTCACAAGGCACCCCAATCTCAGCTCCCTGTATTTCCGTTTTTTCTTCACGCGAATGACGGGGATTTGTGCCTGGTCTCAAAGTAGTAGTAGTAGTAGTCAGACTCATTAAAGAAAAATTATTTGTCCAGTTCAAATTGAGTAATCGGGATTCTGATATCCAGAAGCTCTTTTTGGTCACAAGACACAGTAGCAGCAACATCATGTACAAGATAAGTTAAACAATGCGAAAAACACCCAAATTAGCACAGTTGGTTAGGAGCCCGTAAAACGGCAGCCATCCCCTCCGGTGCCATTGAAGCAAATGTGTAAAGGCTGGGGGGTCCCTGAAGGTCATGCTGGGAAACACTGGTTTAGGATTTGAGGAAGGATGCATTCAAGAAATCAAAATGAAGAGGAACTTAGACCTCTCTTCTGCTTCTTCTTTTCATCCTCCTCTCCAACAAGGGGCACTCTACACCGCCAGTGTCCTGCTTGGAAGCATTTCCTACTGGACCAGTAAGGCATAAGAAAAAAAGTGTTTTTAATAAGACATTATTCATTATTGCTCACCTCCAGAGTATTATTGCCCATCTTCCTGATAGGAAACAGAGAGAGAAAGAAAGAACGAGAGACTGTCTGATGAAACTCACCTACACTCATCCTGGCAAACACATCTGGGAAGTTCTTCTCCAGCCACTGCCTGCATTTGGATGGCTCAGGCATGTACTCACAGTACTCTGTTGGCAAGGAGCACACTGGAAAACCAACAACATAGGTGTTAGACCTTGACAATCATGTGATACTGCAAATCAATGTTTTAGGAATTGGCCATGAGCATGTATAGATCACTAGAATAGGGTGCCATTTCGGAAAATGCCCAGTAGTCCTTACCGCCACAATACTGGACTTTCTTTGGGCACTTTGTGTCTGAGGCAGCACTCCCATGATGGCCTCCTTTGTTTTCTGGTGAACACGTCTCTGCATTCTCAGTAGTAGCCATTACAGATTATCTAAACACAGAGGGGGAAAAAGGTTAATTGGATAAAGTATACCTTCAAATTGAACAAAAAGTGAGAATCAGCCTTTCACCAGACAACTTGGATCCTGGACCCTCGACAATGGATTGGCCTGAGGACAGCAAACTCACATTGTCAAAGCACTAAAAACAGATGCTTGTCATGGCCTGCCATGTCACAGTGAACATTGACTGCCACATTAATCAATGCATAACACCTAACTCACCATGAAAACTGTTGCTATATTTGACTGATGATGCTACTCCTGCTGCTATTGTAGTTACTTTGCACTCAATACATTTTTATTCATTTTACCTTTATTTAACTAGGCAAGTCAGTTAAGAACAAATTCTTATTTTCAATGACAGCCTAGGAACGGTGGGTTAACTGCCTTGTTCGGGGGCAGAACGACAGCTTTTTACCTTGTCAGCTCAGGGATTCGATCTTGCAACCTTTCTGTTAATGGCCCAACACTAACCACTAAGCTACCCTTGCGCCCCAAATGAGTCAACAACCCCTTCTTCAGCTAAGATACGTGAGGTCTAACCCATTCATAGACGCTAACTACCTGTCACACAGTGTTTCCCCTATATTAATTTATCAGCTGCTACGCCAAACAATAGGATGACAATTTTCCCAATATTTAAATAACTAAAACAAGATATAAAGTACGTAGAAAAGATCATGGAGATACATTTTTTCACAAGATCATCTTTGAGAACTAACAATCACCATAATAAACTAGACAGTAATCTAAAATTCCATAAATGTCATGGCAGCCCCCATTGATTTTGTCATGTTTGAGTCACTCAGCATAAGAACATGGCAAGAAGCCATGGCAAAATGTGTAGAATTGAAGGAAATTGGCTTTAAAACTGCAAATTCCCCCTCAGCCCAATGGCAAAATTTCTGGAAATTAGCTTAAAAAACTAAAATCTTCTCAGCTGGTTTTAGAAACATATGGAACATATCGGCGAGAACTGTTCTCGCAATTTTTTTAGAGCGCTTATTTAAAGAAAACAGATGTTAGACGTAAAGTGAAATGTGACCCTCAATATCAAATAAACGTCTGAATCCAACTTCTGTCAGAACCGCACCACCTGCTGTGTAGACAGTGGTAGATTTTGTGGTAGGAAGTATCGACTAAAATGCTGTGTCTAATGTCAGTACAGGTGCATCAAATCTGGGACCAAGGCCATCAGACAGCCATCACCCAGTACCCTGCCCTTAAATCACTGTCACTAGCCGACTGCCACCCGGTTACTCAACCCTACACCTTAGAAGCTGCTGGCCTATGCATATAGACACTGGTGAATTTAATAATGTTAATATACTGTTTTATTAATTTCATATGTATATAGTGTATTCTAGTCAATGCCATCCTAGCCATCTATACACACCATTCTGTCCTAAGTATTCTACACACACACACACCACACACCGACATTGCTTGTCCTAATATTTAAATATTTCTTAATTCCATTAGTTTACTTTAGATCTGTGTATTGTTAGATATTACTGCAGTGCTCGAGCTAGGAACACAATCATTTCGCTACACCAGCAATAATATCTGCTAAATATGTGTATGCGACCAATAACATTTGATTTGATGCTGTTCGGACAAAAGGTTGGATTCAGACGTTTATTTGATAGCGAGGAAAACATTTCACATATGGTAAATAGAGATTATACATATGCCCTTGTTGAATGGAAACGTTATGGTGATGCTAGCTTTATTGTGGTACGTTTTTTTACGTTTTTACAGACTCCCGATGTGTTCCAAAGCTAGAGGGCTATATGTTTCTACAACCGTACCGCAATTGAGAATCGAGTCACGTTTGAATAGAGTATTTGTCTGTTTTGGCTGCCAGAGCCAATTCACCTCTAAACAGAACATGTAAGGTCCTTGGACTATAAGGAGCAACGTTGGTTTCCTTTAGTAAATTATTGGGCAACGTGAAGTCCTAAGCAGGGATATTTGGCACGTCATACCTTGGCCTTACCTAGTTAACATGCGGGGGAGCAATATATAGCTTGACAACAAAGAAGATGATTGTTATTCATTCACAAAGAGGTAGAATTGTATGACAGCTTTCCTTACAGCTGCTGTTAAAACTCAAAATCAGGCTGTCAGACATAATTAGCCAGCTACCATTAGCTTACTAACTTGCATGCTGCCTATGGTGGTGCCTTTACCAGATACAATTGGGATCGATCCAAGTTAGATAAGCAAAAGTTGTGGTAATATGGCAATGGACGAGCTAGCTAAATTCAACAGCTGGCCAGCCAGCTAGCTAGATAATATTTTTGACAACTGGTTCCTTGGCTGAGACTTCATTCACAGCTAGTTAGCTATAAATGCTAACTAACGGCGCAACTAACGTTAGATGGCACATTAGCATCACCTCCAAGTCAATCAATCAATGGAAAGACAACAACATCATACATACCCCTCGAAAACAACCTTAATATTGTTGACTGATCAACAAAACAAGCATTATTAAGTAAAGTTGAAACAGATTAATGCTCAGTTATAACAGCTTGAGCACACCTACTGCCTGATTTAGCTAGGGGTCCTGTCAATGCCTATTGGAACGCACGCTCGGCAAAGAAATAACAGGTGTTCACTTAGTTGCCTGTATTATTTTTTTATATACAAATGAACCATTTGTCAAAGATATATCGATAAATTACATTTTATAACAACATTCCGATCTATTGGAAAATAGCGTAAAATATATCTTATATAGAACTCCTAATATGATTTTATTTTGACGTTATACGCTAGGCATTCACGTGTGTGCCTTGACATCCACTCCTCCGCGGCCATCACAACAAGTGATTTAAAAATGTGCAAACGTTCAACAGGAATTTAATGCTAGGCTAGCTGGATATTTCCATTTCCAAATTAACATAATGTTAGATAATTGTGGAGTAATCCATTTTATTTGATTATGCTCTGCATTTTGTTGTCAATGTATTTATGTAAATGGTTCCATGATTTAATAGCAGACAATGATCATGAGATGCCCATCTAAATCTGTTGAACGTTAGCGTAGCTAGCTTGCGTCAAAGTTAATCAGAACTGTAACAGTACAAGTTACAAAAACCGCCATGACTGAGTGGAGATGGACCAAGGCAGTAGAAGAACATTCAATCCAAATGGAGGATCTGGACACTCATCATCACACGGCTATTTTGGTGTGTGTGTGTCTCATCACACAGTTGTCGAGATAGCCGATTCAACTCCACGATTTACGATGGAGTTGAGCGGCGACTAGTGTGGGCGGACTGGAGTTACGACATCACATACAATTAGGTTTTTATGAAAAACTACTGATTTCAGTACCCACAGAATAGCATGCAGTTACATAGGACAATGCTTCCCGTCTGCCCACACTTGTCGCCGCTCAACTCCATTGTAAATCGTGGAGTTTGAGTCGGCTATGTCTGAGAAAGCTGGCAGTAACTGCATTTTAAACAAAAACGTGTATTTGTGTTTTCAGTCACTCCATGTGATCCCTGGCACAGCACACCGGTGAAAAAGGTAATAGTGAGCAAATCACTGTTATTGGACCTGCTATATTTCATCCCTAAACCTAATTTTATAAGTTTTTATTTTGTTGCCTTGGTTAGGCTACTAGTCAAGTAAAATGAGAAATTCTAACATGAATGGCAATGGCTCCGTTTTTGCAGAAGAATGTGGGAGCTTCTATCGAGGAGCCTTCCCTAGTGTCCACCTCAGCTCAGAGTGAGGGACAGAAGATGGCCAGCCAATCAGCCAGAAGTCCCCCAAGCCTCAGTCCCACAGGAAGCCTCTACACCCAACCCCCCTCCCTGTCTCTACCCCTCCTACAGGATAGAATGGTGGGAGGTGCTGCTTTTTACACAACACATAAAGCCAAATGGCTCATTTTTCAAACATTATGGAACACACTGCTTATGTTCTCCTTTGTTACATCATTGTATCCTCAATAGAATCACAGAATGCAGAATAGAATGTTAATGATATTAAGGTGTAATTGCCCATGGTAGCTAACGACTGGTTGATAAAATGTGAAACTATTACTATGAGCTAGCAAGGCTACCATTATAGGTAGCAGGTCAGTACTGCTACTCTACATGTTTGTGCATACCTACTCACTCCTGCATTTACATTTGGGTATGTGTCTGTCTGTGTGTGTGTTATAATAGCCTCTTGGTGAGATGGAGAGTGCCACCATCCAAAGGCAGAGGCGGGAGCTGCAGCTGCTGATTTGTGAACTGAAAGACCGGGACCAGGAGCTCAACACCATGGCTGCTGCCCACCACAAGCAGCTCACTGCCTGGGAACAAGACCGCCAGAGAGTCCTGACCCTGGAGCAGAGGTGTGCTCGCCTGGAGGGTGAGAGAGGGGACACAGGCCTCAATCCCAAATGAACACAAATATATTCCATTCATCATCTGTGTGTGTACATTCCCAAAATAACCTCAAAGATGGGTAGTTACATTCATACTTAAATGGTGAATTGCATCCTCTGTATTATTTTATGATGTTTGCTTTGAATACGACAGGTCTGGGAATAGCATTGATAAGGTCTCTGGTGTTTATGCGTATGCATGCATGCTGTATGTGTGTTTTTGCTTGTATATGTATCAATTTGTGTGTCATAATGTGTGTTTGCTTGTCTTAGATGAGCTTCAGAAACGTAATGAGGTGATCAGAGCTGTAACTAAGAGGGTTCATGTCGTGGAGGCCCGGGAGAAGGAAGGCCACAGGGAGCTCAACTCTACCCAGCAACAGCTGCTCGAGCTAGGGAAGAAGCAGCAGTACACCAGCCAACACTGTCACGACCTGAAGGTACAAGCACACACACACACAGCCAATTTGGTGTTGTACTGATGTGGTTATTTACAGTCCATGTTTCCGGTGTTGTGTTCTTAAACAGGACTGTAAAATAAAGGGTTTCTGGTGTTGTGTTGTTTTGTTGTTCCCCCCCGCCCGCCACCAGGAGAAGAACCAAAGTCTGAACTCCACAGTGATGTCTTTGTCAGCCCAGCTGGGCTCTCTGCAAGTCAGAGGGGAGGAGCTCAGCACCATGCTCAGACTCAAGGTAGGCTTGCTTTCTTAAACCTTTGTCTCTAACTCGGATTACCCTGTAATAGAATAGTAAGGCCATGCAGTTACAGACATGCTAGTCTCCCACGACAGCTTATCTGATTTGGTTCTGGGTGCCGAGATTCAGGGGCGTAACTTTGGTTTTAGAGGGAGGTACCTACATTATTATTTTTTAAATCCAGTAAGATAAACACTCCAAACAGCCTACATGACCACTCGGAGGTGTCCACATTGGTCCTAAAGCACACAGTTCCTTCGTTTGGTATCACATTCCAATGATAAAACTGGGGGGGACAAAAATGCAATTTCAGAATGAACTTTTGGTGAAAGTGACGCCCCTGCCGAGATTACAGACATGCAGACTGTAGATTGTACAGTGGTTATCATAAGTGTTCACCCCCCTTGGATTTTTTTTCACATTTTGATGCGTGACAAAGTGAGATTGAAGTGGATTTAGGGTATGATTTTTTGTCATCGATCTAAACAAAATACTCCATAATGTCAAAGTGAAAAGAAAATTCTAGAAAGGTTAACAAATTAATACAAATTTAATATCTAAAATATCATGTTTGCCAAATGATTTACTCGTTTTGTTTAGGCAAGACTAAATTAGTTCAGGAGGAAAATTTGGCTTAACAAATTGCATAATAAGTTACATACTCACTTTGTGTGAAATAATAGGGGATGATATGATTTATGAATGACTACCCATTCATCTGTCCCGCATACACACATCTGTAAGGTGCCTTAGTCAAGTATTGAATTTCAAGCACTGATTCAACTACAAAGACCAGAAAGCTTTTCAAAAGCCTCATGAAGAAGGGCAGTGATTGGTAGTTAGGTAACAAGTTAATAATTATGCTGTGGTTGATGTACTAAACCACCCAGACACAACGGACAGAAAGGAAACTGCTCAGGGAGGCATTGGTGACTTTAAAACAGCTACAGAGTTCAATGGCTGTGAAGGGAGAAAATTGATGATGGATCAACAACATTGTAGTTCAAATCAAATCAGCAGCAGCACAGTCAGGTGGACTGGGGACAGCAAGGAGTCATCATGTCAGGTAGTCCTGGGGCACGGTCCTAGGGCTCAGGTCCTCCGAGAGAGAGAGAGAAAGAAAGAGAGAATTAGAGAGAGCATATGTGGGGTGGCCAGTCCTCTTCTGGCTCTGCCGGGTGGAGATTATAACAGAACATGGCCAAGATGTTCAAATGTTCATAAATGACCAGCATGGTCGAATAATAGTACGGCAGAACAGTTGAAACTGGAGCAGCAGCATGGCCAGGTGGACTGGGGACAGCAAGGAGTCATCATGTCAGGTAGTCCTGGGGCATGGTCCTAGGGCTCAGGTCCTCCGAGAGAGAGGAAGAAAGGAGAGAATTAGAGAACGCACACTTAGATTCACACAGGACACCGAATAGGACAGGGGAAGTACTCCAGATATAACAAACTGACCCTAGCCCCCCGACACAAACTACTGCAACATAAATACTGGGGCTGAGACAGGAGGGGTTAGAAGACACTGTGGCCCCATCCGAGGACACCCCCAGACAGGGCCAAACAGGAAGGATATAACCCCACCCACTTTGCCAAAGCACAGCCCCCACACCACTAGAGGGATATCTTCAACCACCAACTTACCATCCTGAGACAAGGCTGAGTATAGCCCACAAAGATCTCCGCCACGGCACAACCCAAGGGGAGGGGGGGGGGGACGCTGACCCAGACAGGATGACCACAACAGTGAATCAACCCACTCAGGTGACGCACCCCCTGCAGGGACGGCATGAGAGAGCCCCAGTAAGCCAGTGACTCAGCCCATGTATTAGGGTTAGAGGCAGAGAATCCCAGTGGAAAGAGGGGAACCGGCCAGGCAGAGACAGCAAGGGCGGTTCGTTGTTCCAGAGCCTTTCCGTTCACCTTCCCACTCCTGGGCCAGACTACACTCAATCATATGACCCACTGAAGAGATGAGTCTTCAGTAAAGACTTAAAGGTTGAGACCGAGTTTGCGTCTCTGACATGGGTAGGCAGACCGTTCCATAAAAATTGAGCTCTATAGGAGAAAGCCCTGCCTCCAGCTGTTTGCTTAGAAATTCTAGGGACAATTAGGAGGCCTGCGTCTTGTGACCGTAGCGTACGTGTAGGTATGTACGGCAGGACCAAATCAGAGAGATGGGTAGGAGCAAGCCCATGTAATGCTTTGTAGGTTAGCAGTAAAACCTTGAAATCAGCCCTTGCTTTGACAGGAAGCCAGTGTAGAGAGGCTAGCACTGGAGTAATATGATCAAATTTTTTGGTTCTAGTCAGGATTCTAGCAGCCGTATTTAGCACTAACTGAAGTTTATTTAGTGCTTTATCCGGGTAGCCGGAAAGTAGAGCATTGCAGTAGTCTAACCTAGAAGTGACAAAAGCATGGATTCATTTTTCTGCATCATTTTTGGACAGAAAGTTTCTGATTTTTGCAATATTACGTAGATGGAAAAAAGCTGTCCTCGAAATGGTCTTGATATGTTCTTCAAAAGAGAGATCAGGGTCCAGAGTAACGCCGAGGTCCTTCAGTTTTATTTGAGACGACTGTACAACCATTAAGATTAATTGTCAGATTCAACAGAAGATCTCTTTGTTTCTTGGGACCTAGAACAAGCATCTCTGTTTTGTCCGAGTTTAATAGTAGAAAGTTTGCAGCCATCCACTTCCTTATGTCTGAAACACATGCTTCTAGCGGGGGCAATTTTGGGGCTTCACCATGTTTCATTGAAATGTACAGCTGTGTGTCATCCGCATAGCAGTGAAAGTTAACATTATGTTTTCGAATAACATCCCCAAGAGGTAAAATGTATAGTGAAAACAATAGTCGTCTTAAAAGGGAACCTTGAGGAACACCGAAATTTACAGTTGATTTGTCAGAGGCCAAACCATTCACAGAGACAAACTGATAACATTCCGACAGATAAGATCTAAACCAGGCCAGAACATGTCCGTGTACACCAATTTGGGTTTCCAATCTCTCCAAAAGAATGTGGTGATCGATGGTATCAAAAGCAGCACTAAGGTCTAGGACCACGAGGACCGATGCAGAGCCTCGGTCCGATGCCATTAAAATGTCATTTACCACCTTCACAAGTGCCGTCTCAGTGCTATGATGGGGTCTAAAACCAGACTGAAGCATTTAGTATACATTGTTTGTCTTCAGGAAGGCAGTGAGTTGCTGCGCAACAGCCTTCTCTAAAATTTTTGAGAGGAATGGAAGATTCGATATAGGCCGATAGTTTTTTATATTTTCTGGGTCAAGGTTTGGCTTTTTCAAGAGAGGCTTTATTACTGCCACTTTTAGTGAGTTTGGTCCACATCCAGTGGATAGAGAGCTGTTTATTATGTTCAACATAGGAGGGCCAAGCACAGGAAGCAGCTCTTTCAGTAGTTTAGTTGGAATAGGGTCCAGTATGCAGCTTGAAGTTTTAGAGGCCATGATTATTTTCATCATTGTGTCAAGAGATATAGTACTAAAACACTTGAGCGTCTCTCTTGATCCTGGGTCCTGGCAGAGTTGTGCAGTCTCAGGACAACTGAGGTTTGGAGGAATACGCAGGTTTAAAGAGGAGTCCGTAATTTGCTTTCTAATAATCATAATCTTTTCCTCAAAGAAGTTCATGAATTTATCACTGCTAAAGTGAAAGTCATCCTCTCTTGGGGAATGCTGCTTGTTAGTTAGCTTTGCGACAGTATCAAAAAGGAATTTCGGATTGTTCTTATTTTCCTCAATTAAGTTAGAAAAATAGGATGATCGAGCAGCAGTAAGGGCTCTTCGGTACTACACGGTATCGTCTTTCCAAGCTAGTCGGAAGACTTCCAGTTTGGTGTGGCGCCATTTCCGTTCCAATTTTATGGAAGCTTGCTTCAGAGCTCGGGTATTTTCTGTGTACCAGGGAGCTAGTTTCTTATGAGACATTTTTTTAGTTTTTAGGGGTGCAACTGCATCTAGGGTATTGCGCAAGGTTAAATTGAGATCCTCAGTTAGGTGGTTAACTGATTTTTGTCCTCTGGCGTCCTTGGGTAGGTAGAGGGAGTCTGGAAGGGCATCAAGGAATCTTTGTGTTGTCTGTGAATTTATAGCACTACTTTTGATGGTCCTTGGTTGGGGTCTGAGCAGATTATTTGTTGCAATTGCAAACATAATAAAATGGTGGTCCGAAAGTCCAGGATTATGAGGAAAAACATTAAGATCCACAACATTTATTCCATGGGACAAAACTAGGTCCAGCGTATGACTGTGACAGTGAGTGGGTCCAGAGACATGTTGGACAAAACCCACTGAGTCGATGATGGCTCCGAAAGCCTTTTGGAGTGGGTCTGTGGACTTTTCCATGTGAATATTAAAGTCACCAAAGATTAGAATATTATCTGCTATGACTACAAGGTCCGATAGGAATTCAGGGAACTCAGCGAGAAACGCTGTATATGGCCCAGGAGGCTTGTAAACAGTAGCTATAAAAAGTGATTGAGTAGGCTGAATAGATTTCATGACTAGAAGCTCAAAAGACAAAAACGTCATTTTTTTTTTTTTGTAAATTGAAATTTGCTATCGTAAATGTTAGCAATACCTCCGCCTTTGCGGGATGCACGGGGGATATGGTCACTAATGTAGCCAGGAGGTGAGGCCTCATTTAACACAGTAAATTCATCAGGCTTAAGCCATGTTTCAGTCAGGCCAATCACATCAAGATTATGATCAGTGATTAGTTCATTGACTAGAATTGCCTTTGAAGTAAGGGATCTAACATTAAGTAGCCCTATTTTGAGATGTGAGGTATCATGATCTCTTTCAGTAATGACAGGAATGGAGGTGGTCTTTATCCTAGTGAGATTGCTAAGGCGAACACCGCCATGTTCAGTTTAGTTACTCCACAATAATGACCCAAATGACAGAGTGAAAAGAAAATGACAAATACACAGTGCCTTCAGAAGGTATTCACAGACCTTGACTTTTTCCACATTTTGTTGTGTTACAAAGTGGGATTAACATTTTTGTATCAATGATCTACACAAAAACTCTGGCAAAGTAGAAGAAAAATTCTTACATTTGTATAAAAAATTTAAAAAATGTAACATAAATATTCAATCTTAATATTCAACCCCCTTAGTCAATACATGTCAGAATCACCTTTGGCAGTGATTACAGCTGTGAGTCTTTCTGGGTAAGTCTCTAAGAGCTTTTCACATCTGGATTGTGCAACATTTGCCCATTATTCTCTTCAGAATTCTTCAAGTTCTGTCAAATTGGATGTTCATTGTTTGACAACCATTTTCAGTTCTTGCCATATATTTTCAAGCAGATTTAAGTCAAAACTGTATCTGGACCACTCAGGAACACTCACTGTCTTCTTGGTAATAACTTCAGTGTAGTTTTCACCTTGTGTTTTAGGTTATTGTCCTGGTGAAAGATGACTTAATTTCCCAGTGTCTGGTGGAACGCAAACTGAACCAGGTTTTCCTCTAGGATTTTACCTGTGCTTAGCGCCATTCTGTTTTTTTTTATCCTGAAAACTCCCCAGTTCTTAACGATTACAAGCATACCCATAACTTAAAAATCTATGGCAAGACCTGAAAATGGTTGTCTAGTGATGATCAACAACCAATTTGACAGAGCTTGAAGAATTTTGAAAAGAATAATGGGCAAATGTTTCACTTAAACAGAAAGGTTCACAGCTGTAATCACTACCAAAGGTGATTCTAACATGTATTGACTTATGTAATCAAGATATATTAGTGTTTTTATTTTTCATCAATTCTAACATTTGTAAAGAAATTCTCTTCTACTTTGACATTACAGTGTATGTTGTGTAGATTGTTGACAAAAAATGAAAATTAAATCCATTTCAATCCCACTTTGTAACACAACAAAATGTGAAAAAATCCAAGAGGGGTGAATACTTATGATACCCACTGTATATAACCTCTTCTTCCCCCACCAGGACAAGGATGTGACGGAGGCAACCAATCACATCGTAGATCTGTCTGGGCGCCTGCGGGAGATGGAGGGGTCGCTGAAGGAGAGTCACTCACGGGAGGCCGGGGTGTTCAGGGAGGTCGAGGAGCACAAACGGCGATACAGAGAGGTCCGGCACGAGAACACACGGCTCAAAGGTACAGGTTCCAGAGTACATGGCTCAGAGATACAGTACACTAAAAAAAAGTATTGTAGTTTTCAGTAAGACTGAACAAGCTAGCTGTCATATACCTGTGCACTCTTAAATGATCTTACTTTCCTTCTCCTCTCTCTCTCTCAAACCCCCCCCCCTCTCTCTTTTTCCCTCTCCCTGTGTTGTGGTTGTAGAGGAGTTACAGCAGCAGGTAACAGAGGGCAGTGCCCAGAGAGAGGACATCATCCGTCTGAAGCAGGAAGGACAGCTGCTGCGCAGGGAGCTGGCTCTCTCGGGTACCTCACATTCAACCAAGTTTATTTATATAGGACTTTTGAGTGAACATTTTTCACAAATAAGTTTGTCACGGTGTGATTTACAGCAACTTAAACCCCAGCCGCCCAAACCCCTGTCTTTTCTGGTACCAACCCATAGAGGCAATGTTTCCCAGTGTAATGACAGGGCCTCCTCTGGAACAGTAGGGAGGATGCCTGTAGTGCTATAGTTCCAGGTCATTGTTTCCCTAAACAGGAACATCTAGTTCCTCTTCCTAATCATTGTTATTCTTATTGACTGTATTAAGATAGATAGACTGGCTGATTGACCCACTCCAGCTTCTCTCGTCTCATCGTGCATTATTTTAGATCGCTTACCAAGAAAATATATCACACATTTCTCCCGAACTATTGATAAGAAGCTGTTGTGACTGCTTTTGACATGGTTCCTGTCTCCCAGGTGAGGGGGAGAGCTGGAAGGATGAGCTGCTGGGATTGGCTCGTTCCAAGCAGGAGCGCACAGAGTCGGAGCTGCACTGTCTACGCCAGGTGTGTCACCTCTTACCTTATCTCTACCTCCACACTTTTTACCCACAGCGCATTGGGCTGGGCTGTCGGTCAGGTTCTACAGCATACCTGTGGAACTTCAGGAATGTTCTCCACCTCGGCTGTTAGGCGCTGTCTGTATTGGTGGTGTGTCACATACCTGGGCCCTGACTCAGCCCTGACACAGTTAACCTGAAGAGGCTAAGGAGCTGTATTTGGCCCAAAGTTATCCAGACTAAGATTAAATATTGATGTAAATATAATATATTGGTGTAAATTAATAGTCATTTACACTAGGTCAATCGATGAAAGTATCATTTACCCTGACCTGATATGCATGAAGTGTCCACAATCCTAATTGTGTGTGTTCCAGGTGTGTGAGAACCAGCAGAATGACCTGCAGCTGCTTCAGTTGAACCTGGAGAGCACCCGGGAGGCCCTGAAACAGGCTGAGGGACAGGGGCCACATGGGAGGTGAGCTGGGTGTTTGTGCATGTGTATATTTATTCTACTCAGTTGATGTTGTGCACAGTCTCAGATATTTTGCTGTTGTTTATTTGGCTTTAGAGGAGGTGCTGAAATTGTGTCTCTTACCAGTCAGGGAACAGAGAGAGTAGGAGGGACAGAGAGACGAGCAACAGGGTCAGTCTACAGACAGACTTTAAGCAGAAGTATAGACCACCACCCAAACTGTCCAGAACCCCCCTTCCCCCTCCTTGTCACAGGAGAGAGACAGGCACCCCAACAGGAGGATGAAAGTAGTGTTTCAGAGTTGACCTCTGACCTCACTGACGGTGCAGTAGCAACCCGGGACCTCATTGCTGCTGTCCCCAGAGAGTTGCTGAGTCACGCAATGGTCCAAGCTAGCAGCGTTAGTGACTGTTTTTCATCGACGAAGAGAGAGAACCAGAACATATCAAACCCCCGTACTCTCAGTTCCTACACCAACCGAGAGTCAAGTCACCAGGAAACAATGACAGGTAGAGAGAGTAGAGAAACCATGGAGACACAAAGCATAGCCGCCGCCACAGGAACGCTTAGTCGAACTCGATCGCCAGGCCAAGCTAGCGTCAACTTCAGCGACTACCTGTGCACTGTTTCAGGAAACCAAGGCACGTATCTTAGGCAACAAGAGCAACAACAACTCACCGAACATGAATCAGACTACAGCAGCCAGGAAACACGAAGGAGAGCTAGCAAGGAAACCATGGTAACCCGTAGTAGCCTAGCCCCGGGAACCACCACACTGTCGCTGAGCGACCGCATCGCTAGCTACCGCAGCCAAAATAAATCAGCAAGGAGAGAAGGCAGAGGGATACAGAGTCAGAGTGGAGTTAGTGGGAATGAGGGTTCGTTAAACCGCACTGTCGATCAAGTTAGCATTAGCGACAGAAGAAAAGAAGGCAGGGGGACCAGGAGTGAGAGTGGAGTAAGTGGGAATTTCAGCGAGAATAACAGCGGGAATGTGGGTCACACTTCTGGTAAAGCTAGCGACGGAGTCTCGAACTACAGCCACCAGGGAACATCAGGAAAAGAATGCAGGGAGTCATTGTGTGAGGATGGAATCGGTACGAATGCCGGCTCCCTGGTGGAGAGGACTGAGTCCCCTGAATGTCGGTGTAGCAGTATGGTTGAGGGACAGACAGGACCTAGCTCCTATAAGACAGCTAGTTGTGGCTGTGGTAGTTTGCCTGAAGTACAGGCAGGGCAGAGCTATGGCTTTGGTAGTATGGTTGACGGACAGACAGGACCCAGCTGTGGGTGTAGATGTATATCCGAAGGCCAGGAACAGAGTGAACCTAGCCTGTCTGAAGCAGCCAGCTCTGAGACAGGGACAGATGCAGGGCTAGGTGCAGGGATGGAGCTCCTAGCTGTGTTTAATGGAGGACCAGAGGCAGAGGACTCCTCCATATTGCTGGTGGACATCAGCCGTCGTAACACCTGGTAGGGACAGAATATACAGAGAAAGAATAGTACACTCTTTTATATTGACCCCAAATTTGTCTCAGGAATAGTAGGATTGATTGATTATTTGATTGGTTGACTGCTTTCCCAGTCAAGGTGATCTCACCTGTGTGTACCTGGATAGCCCCTCCCCTTCCTCGCGGAGTAGGAGGAGCCTCGGTCTTGCGAATGACTCCGCCTCTCCAACAACCACCAATGAACGAGGTGTTGTCAACGGCAACCTGGGAGGCCTTTTTGCAGCTTTAGACGATGTGAGTGGACCACATAGCCTGAGAGGGAAAAACTCCTGATCTTCATAATTAATTCCTAATGTAGAGATAAATTAAAGTAATTGGCCAGGATTCAGTCTTAAAGTTTAAACATTTTATATTTTGTCCATTCCCCCAGGAGGACCAGCGTTCCTCCACCAATAATCTACAAAGGCTGCTAGATGAGTCTCGTCAGATGGTGGCTAGCCTGGAACGCACAACCCTACAACCTTTATGCCCCTCCCACAGCCTGTCCTCTAACTGTGACGCTATCATCAGCCTCAGCATCGGCCAAAACAGTGGCAACAGTAGCCATGGGAACCACAGTCGTAACTGTGACAGACACAATCACAGCAATCCCGATCACCACCCCAACCAGAGCTCCACCTACACCACAAGACCCAGTCAAACCAGCCGGGTACGTGCTTTCATGTGTTTTATACTATAGATACAATAATTATTCTGACCAAAATACCACAGATCATTTCATACTGTTGGACCGATTACCATTAAGACATCACATAATACTATGGAAGTGTGGGGTGCAACCTAAGGGTGTGAACTGGTAGTGATTTACAGTGCTCCTCCCATCTCTCGTGTTTTCACCCAGCTGGATGGTGATACTCCACCCAGGAACACTCAGCCCTTCCAGAGGAACGAGGAACCTGGGGGGCTATAGAGGGGAGAGACATCTACCTAAACACACCTTCACACACCTGGCCTGGAAAGTCTAGGAGGGGTGATGATGGAGGCTGCAGACTACTCTGTTTTCTACTGTAGCCATTGAGACCGGAGTCACATTGGTATGGCTTTCCCCCCCTTGTCCCAAACCTATATCAGTCACAATCCAGGAAGTGACATTTCGGGTCAAAGGTGAAATCTCCTCCCAATCAGAACCAGGGACACAGCGATAGCAAGCCAATGAATGAATTAAACTGCTTTTTTAGGAAACCAAAGAAGGACTTACATTTCTTTATGTGAAAAGTTATGTTATGTTATACGATACATGAAACTTTTTAAACTATTGTTTTAACAACATTTAAAACGTGTTTAGTGTTAAATGTCCAATGTCCTGCCCTTCGCAGTCCTGGTCATAAGCTATTTAGGAACCATTTAGTAATATGATTGTGAGATGTGAAACCAGTCATTCAGACCTGTTGAATGGTGCTTCTGGGTTATTGTCATTCCGGTTTCACTGCCTGCAAACCTGCTGGATGGCTCCAATAGAATGACTGATGAGGGAAGAGAGACTGCTGCATTGAAAAGAAACCTGAACCTCACTTTCCTCATTAGCATATTGTTTTTGTATTTTTGATGTCAACATTTTGTAATTAATGTTTTTGTACTCATTACTTTTTATGTCAAATAATTTATATGCAAATATAAGAAAAATGTACCACTGCAGTAAACATTTTAATAACCACTTCAAATGCCAGGTCTTATGTGATTTTGATAACATGAGGAATGAAAAATACGATTAATACTTGCTTTTGTTTTTACTTATACAATTTTGTTACGTAAAATATCGGAGAAAACGTGTAATGGAATGAAGATTGCGCAAAAGATTACGCGCAGGAATGCACAGTGCGTTGCGCAAAAATAAACGACCTCAGCATATAATTTAGAGAATAAATAATGTCCATTCATTAATACAGTATTTCCACCTGTAATTTGCTACTACTATCATTCACTCTGTCACTGATCGGAGAAGGTATTGATACACCGGTTTGCGAGTCGCGTGATTCTGACGTGCCATCCCCATTGTAGATTGACAATCCAGAGCAGACAGGTATCGGCAAACTGCAAGTGTGGGTGGCTGGGACAGCAACTAGTCGGGTCATTTCATCCCAGTGGATTACACCGGCAAAATGAGCTCGAGTAAACCGAAAAACAAAAGCGAGAATAAAACAGAGAAGCAATTGGCTGCGGAGAAAGAACAGTTTGGAAAACTACAGGTAAATTTAAATCCAACCTTTTTTGTTTTAGAAAAAAAAAGTTCCCTCATTTACAGATTTATTTTAAATCAACGATTATTTAGGATTGTGTTTGTGTCAAGGTTGTATGGTGATTAGTGTGTGAACATATCTTTGGATAATGTACTTCTGTGACAACATTCACATCTCTGTTTTTATTTCAGTATTAATTGTGTTATTATGAGTACATTTTAGTCGGATAAAGATATATAACTTACTCCAGAAACATCTGTATCATGAATATAATTTCAACAACAGATATATTTTTTACAGTCCAATTTCTTCAAAAGGAACTGGGGAAAACTTTGGAGTTATAACAATGTAGTACACTTATTTTTGACCACATATATGTAAAAAAAAAATGGTGACAATTTCCTCATGCCATGCCTCACTTTGAACACAACTATTCTTCCGAGTACTGCCTATCAATAGTATGTGCTGTGTCTCTCATTGTCCAATTGTTCTCAAAGGTGTACAGTAGCGGTCAAAAGTTTGGACACACCTACTCATTCCAGGGTTTTTCTTTATTTTTACTATTTACTACATTGTAGAATAATAATGAAGACATCAAAACTATGAAATAACACATGGAATTTGGTACTAACCAAAAAAGTGTTATACAAAGTTATACAGATTTTTCAAAGTAGCCACCCTTTGTCTTGATGACACTTTTGGCATTCTCTCAACCAGCTTCACCTGGAATGCTGTTCCAACAGTCTTCAAATCAAATTTTATTTGTCACATACACATGCATTAACATCTGCTAACCGAGTGTAGCGAAATGCTTGTGCTTCTAGTTCTGACAATGCAGTAATAACCAACGAGTAATCTAACCTAACAATTTCACAATAACTACCTTATACATAAAAGTGTAAAGGGATGAAGAATATGTACATAAAGATATATGAATGAGTGATGGTACAGAACGGCATAGGCAAGATGCAGTAGATGGTATTGAGTACAGTATATACATATGAGATGAGTAATGTAGGGTATGTAAACATATAAAAGTGGCATTGTTTACAGTGGCTAGTGATACATGTATTACATAAAGATGGCAAGATGCAATAGATGGTATAGAGTACAGTATATACATATAAGATGAGTAATGTAGGGTATGTAAACATTATATTAAGTGGCATTGTTTAAAGTGGCTAGTGATACATTTTTTACATCCATTTTTCCATTATTAAAGTGGCTGGAGTTGAGTCAGTATGTTGGCAGCAGCCACTCAATGTTACTGGTGGCTATTTAACAGTTTAACAGTGTTTTTCAGTCTCTCGGTCCCTGCTTTGATGCACCTGTACTGACCTCGCCTTCTGGATGATAGGGGGGTGAACAGGCAGTGGCTCGGGTGGTTGTTGTACTTGATGATCTTTATGGCCTTCCTGTGACATCGGGTGGTGTAGGTGTCCTGGAGGGCAGGTAGTTTGCCCCCGATGATGCGTTGTGCAGACCTCACTGCCCTCTGGAGAGCCTTATGGTTGAGGGCGAAGCAGTTGCCGTACCAGGTGGTGATACAGCCCGACAGGATGCTCTCGATTGTGCATCTGTAAAAGTTTGAGAGCTTTTGGTGACGAGCCGAATTTCTGCTGCTCAGCCTTCAACACTCTGTCTGTGTGGGTGGACCAATTCAGTTTGTCCATGATGTCTACGCTGAGGAACTTAAAACTTACTACCCTCTCCACTACTGTCCTGTCGATGTGGACAGGGGGGTGCTCCCTCTGCTGTTTCCTGAAGTCCACGATCAACTCCTTTGTTTTGTTGACGTTGAGTGTGAGGTTATTTTCCTGACACCACACTCCAAGGGCCCTCACCTCCTCCCGGTAGGCCGTCTCATCGTTGTTGGTAATCAAGCCTACCACTGTAGTGTCATCTGCAAACTTGATGATTGAGTTGGAGGCGTGCATGGCCACGCAGTCATGGGTGAACAGGGAGTACAGGAGAGGGCTCAGAACGCACCCTTGTGGGGCCCCAGTGTTGAGGATCAGTGGGGTGGAGATGTTGTTACCTACCCTCACCACCTGGGGGCGGCCCGCCAGGAAGTCCAGTACCCAGTTGCACAGGGCAGGGTTGAGACCCAGGGTCTCGAGCTTGATGATGAATTTGGAGGGTACTATGGTGTTAAATGTTGAGCTGTAGTCGATGAACAGCATTTTCACGTAGGTATTCATCTTGTCCAGATGGGTTAGGGCAGTGTGCAGTGTGGTTGCGATTGAATCGTCTGTGGACCTACTGGGGCGGTAAGTAAATTGGTGTGGGTCTTGGGTGTCAGGTAGGGTGGAGGTGATATGGTCCTTGACTAGTCTCTCAAAGCACTTCATGATGACGGAAGTGAGTGCTACAGTTACCTTAGCTTTCTTGGGAACAGGACCAATGGTGGCCCTCTTGAAGCATGTGGGAACAGCAGCCTGGGATAAAGATTGATTGAATATGTCCATAAAACACACCAGCCAGCTGGTCTGCGCATGCTCTGAGGACGCAGCTGGGGATGCCGTCTGGGCCTGAGGCCCTGCGAGGGTTAACACGTTTAGATGTTTTACTCACGTCGGCTGCAGTGAAGGAGAGTCTGCAGGTTTTGGTAGCGGACCATGTCAGTGCCACTGTATTGTCCTCAAAGCGAGCAAAGAAGTTGTTTAGTCTGTCTGGGAGAAAGACATCCTGGTCCGCGACGGGGCTGGTTTTCTTTCCCAAGCAAGTCTCTTCTTCTTATTGGTGTCCTTTAGTAGTGGTTTCTTTGTAGCAATTTGACCTTGAAGGCTATCCTCTGAACAGTTGATGTTGAGATGTGTCTGTTACTTGAACTCTATGAACATTTATTTGGGCTGCAATCTGAGGTGCAGTTAACTTTATTGAACATATCCTCTGCAGCAGAGGTAACTCTGGGTCTTCCTTTGATGTGGCGGTCCTCATGAGAGGCAGTTTCATCATAGTGCTTGATGGTTTTTGCGACTGCACTTGAAGAAACGTTCAAAGTTCCGTATTGACTGACCTTCATGTCTTAAAGAAATGATGGACTGTCGTTTCTCTTAGCTTATTTGAGCTGTTCTTGCCATATTATGGACTTGGTCTTTTACCAAATAGGGCTATCTTCTGTGTACCCCTCCTACCTTGTCACAACTGATTGGCTCAAATGCATTAAGAAGGAAAGAAATTCCACTAATTTAACTTTTAACAAGGCACACCTGTTAATTGAAGTACAATCCATCTGACTACCTCATGAAGCTGGTTGAGGGAATTCCAAGAGTGTGCAAAGCTGTCATTTTATTTGTACATTTTTATTTCACCAGGTCGGCCAGTTGAGAACAAGTTCTCATTTACAACTGTGACCTGGCCAAGATAAAGCAAAACAGTGCGACAAAAAACAACAACACAGAGTTACACATGGGATAAACAAAAGTCCAGTCAAAAACAATAGAACCGTTGATATACAGTGTGTGCAAATGGAGTAAGGAGGTAAGGCAATAAATAGGCCATAGTAGCAAAGTAATTACAATTTAATAAATGAACACTGGAGTGATAGATGTGCAGATAATGATGTGCAAGTAGAAATACTAGTGTGCAAAAGAGCAAAAAAAGTCAATAAAACCAATATGGGGATGAGGTAGGTAGTTGGATGGGCTATTTACAGATGGGCTGCATACAGCTGCAGTGATCGGTGAGCTGCTCTGATAGCTGATGCTTAAAGTTAGTGAGGGAGATATGAGCGATTTTTTTCAAATCGTTCCAGTCATTGACAGCAGAGAACTGGAAGGAAAGGCGGCCAGAGGTGGTGTTGGCTTTGGGGATGACCATTGAGATATACCTGCTGGAGCGCGTACTACAGGTGGGTGTTGTTATGGTGACCAGAGAGCTGAGATAAGGTGGAGCTTTACCGAGCAGAGACTTATGATGACCTGGAGCCAGTGGTTCTGGCGACGAGAGCATACAGGTCGCAGTGGTGGTTGTTATATGAGGCTTTGGTGACAAAACAGATGGCACTGTGATAGACTGCATCCAGTTTGCTGAGTAGAGTGTTGGAGGCTATTTTGTAAATGATATCGTCGAGGATCGGTAGGATAGTCAGTTTTATGAGGGTATGTTTGGCAGTGTGAGTGAAGGAGGCTTTGTTTGTGAAATAGGAAGCCGATTCTATATTTAATTTTGGATTTGAGATGCTTAACATGAGTCTGAAATGAGAGTTTACAGTCTAGCTAGACACCTAGGTATTTGTAGTTGTCCACATATTCTAAGTCAGAACCGTCCCGAGTAGTGATGCTAGTCGGGCAGGCGGGTGCGAGCAGCGATCGGTTTGTTAACACAGTGTTCAAAGAAGGGCCAGATGTATACAGAAAGGGGTTATCTGTGTAGAAGTGGATGAAGGAATCACCCGCAGCAAGAGCAACATCATTATTATATACAGAGAAAAGGGTCAGCCCGAGAATTGAACCCTGTGGTACCTCCATAGAGACTGCCAGTGGTCCGGACAACAGGCCCTCCGATTTGACACACTGAACTCTATCTGAGAAGTGAACCAGGCGAGGCAGTCATTTGAGAAACCAAGGCTGTTGAGTCTGCCGATAAGAATACGGTGATTGACAGAGTTGAAAGCCTTGGCCAGGTCGATGAAGACGGCTGCACAGTACTGTCTTTTGTCGATGGCGGTTATAATATCGTTTAGTACCTTGAGCATGGCTGAGGTGCACCCGTGACCAGTCATCAAGGCAAAGGGTGGCTACTTTGAAGAATCTCCCGTATAAAATATATTTTGATTTGTTTAAAGCATTTTTGGTTACTACAGTACACGATTCCATATGTATTCATTCATAGCTTTGATGTCTTCACTATTATTCTACAATGTAGAAAATAGTCAAATCAAGACAAACCCTTGAATGAGTAGGTGTGTCCAAACCTTTGACGGGTACTGTAGGCAGGTGGTGACTGATTATCTCCCTGTCACTTCTCCCACTGTCCCCTTTCCTCCTCTCTCCTTTCTTCCACTCAGCTCCACAGCATCAGTAAAAGCATCACCTCCAGTGAGACACCGCTGAAGGAGAAATATGCACGCAGTATCCTTTCCAAACATGTCCTAGACACACTCCAACCATCTGGAGAAATGTGGAGAAATGTGTGTGTGAGGCTACCTCTAAGTATATCCACCCTGTTTTGATAATATTCTGTATCATTTACCATTCCTCCCAGGCCTATTCATATTCACCCCCATGATTTGAGATGTAATAAATATTTGTTCGTTTCTTGGTCTTGCGGGGGTGTCTGTCTGTCTGGTGTGTTTTATATACATCATTGGTTCCTCCTTGACGACGGTGCCGACATCATCATGGGGACCCATAAGGAGGGGGAGCCACAACGTTCTGGTCGTTCATCATCAACCTGCCGCTCTCCTCCAACGCCATCATCAGCTGGAAGTTCTGCTACATGCTACACAAAGTCCTCCGGGACGGGCACCATAACGTTAGTCATCCCATTCATGCCCCCCATACTGCATTTCTTGTATCTCATCTCTTCATGAGATCTCTTCTCCTCTTCTATCTCTTCCTTCTCTTCTTCCTGCCAAACTTCCCTGTACGTTCATGCTGTAAGGTCCTGTGAGTGACTCCTCTCCCCTGTGTGTTCCTCAGGCTGTGAGAGACTCTCATAGATACAGCAGGAACGTCAAAGACATGGGCGTACTCTGGGTGAGTACTCGGTTGACGCTACCTTTACAGGAGTTGATGACATTGAAACGTAGGACGTACTATGGGGCGGTGGTTAGAGCGTTGGGCCAGTAACCGAAAGGTTGCTCGATCGAATCCCCGAGCTGACAAGGTAGAAATCTGTCGTTAAGCCCCGGAACAAGGCAGTTAACCCACTGTTCCAAGGCCGCCATTGTAAATAGGAATTTGTTCTTAACTGTCTTGCCTAGTTAAATAAAGGCAAAAAAATTATGACAGTGGATTTTGACCATATGTATTTCCAGGGGAACTTGCATGATAGGTACGGCCATATTGTGTCCCTTTCGGCCAAGTTCCTGTCCCTCAAAATGGAGTTCCATGTGAAGGTGAGACCCCGTGCATTGCATACATATACCACCTAGAACCTACTGTTTCTCACCACTTTCTCCTGCAGACAAACCTTTCTGGTATGTACATGGATTCTTTCTTCCCCAGCACAAGGTTATTCCAGGTAACCTGGAGGCCACAGACGAGACGTTGGAGAGAGAGGCAGGAACTGACGTCAACAAAATGTGAGTCAATAGCACCATACTGTACCCCAAAACCTCCTATGATACTATGGGTGCAAATGTCTTTCTCAACATCAAATCAGGGTTTGCTGAGCTGTTTCTGAGGTGAGCTACATTTGCAGGTGGTAACAGTGATCTCTGTTAAGCTGTTCACTGTAAGGGGTTCTCTTCTCTACAGATTTGATATGACTCATGAGCTGTTAGATAACCTGGACGCTGCTCTGAAAATGTCAGAGACAGGTGGGTCTTTCGGCTAAGGCTTTCATTCTCCTTTATGCATTGATTCTCAGTTGAATGAAGCCATAACCATCCGTGTCTTCCTAACAGTTTGGCGGCAGCTGGATGCCAACGCGGGCAAGTCCACCACTCCGGCCGGACAGTGTCGCCTGGGACCTCTAATTCCTGTTATACTGGACTGCAGCTGGCTCTACCACTTCTCTGTCAAACTACTGTTCAAACTGCACAGCTGTCAGTCACACGCACATACACAAAACCCCAGGCCTGTAGCCCTCTGGATTTCTAAATCTGACCTGTCCTCGTCTAATAGACATGTGTGATCCTGCTCTGTGTTCCAGGTGTTTCAGCTGACTCTCTTCTCGGACACCGGGAGAGATTCCGTGATCTGTTCAACAGGTCTGCCTACACAACTATCGACTGTCTTGTGTGTGTGTGTGCACCGGTATGCACGCCGTATGGTTTGAATGATCTCTGCCCTGTTGTCTTCCAGCCTCACAAAGTTATTTGATCGAGCCAGAGAGACAGAGTTCTTCAAAAAGATCATTCAGATCCCTGACCTGCCAGATGTAAGCCACGTAGTTTGTGTTTGTGGGGAATTGGTCATTCCCGCCAATACCTGTTTTCATTTTCTATCTCTGTGTTCCGTATGTTCACTTGTGTGTGTGTGTGTGCAACACCTGTAGTCTCCTCCGAACTTCCTGCGTGCCTCTGCGCTGGCGGAGTACGTGCGGCCGGTGGTGGTGATGCCCAATGAGGAGCCTTATGAAGAAGTCGATGCGGCGCCACAGCCAGACTACAGCCAAGCACCACAGGTACGACTGGACACTCTCCCGTTACTTTATTTTACACTATGCTATTGAACCGAGTGTTGTTATTTACACGATAAATACCAATTGCCTCATAACTGTCTGCATCCATTTGTCTTCGACAGCAACCGTACAACATGTTAAGCCAGCTGGGAGCTCCTGATGCTGGATTTGATCAAAGGTAAATGAAAGATCTTCTCTTTTCACTGAGCTAACATAACACTTGTCTAACCACATTTTTGAGGAGAAATGATTGTGAAATAATAACCGTTTCTGGTTTGCCTCTGGTATCCCTCAGAAGATCTCCGTCTCCAGCTCTGACGGAGGCAGAGGCTCTGAGGAAGGAGCTGGAGGTCATCAAACCAGAGCTGCAGCTCCTCAAAACGGAGGTGTGTGTGTTTGCTTGCATGCGTGTCTCTGTCTATCTGTCTGTGTGCAGGTGTAGGGGTGACTCAAAATGCATGCATGTGTGTGTTTGACCCCTCCCCCTCCTCCCACCCCTCTCTCCCTAGGCTCAGAGGTGTGTGACCCAGCTGAAGTCTCAGGTGAACAGGCTGGAAGCAGAGCTGGAGGACCAGAGGACCCATAAGCAGATTGCTCTGGTGGACAATGAACACCTGCGCATGGAGGTAGGGGCCTTACGACAGGCCACCGCCGCCCTACCAGGGGTACAGGCTGGATACCAGGAGGCTGATGGTGAGTATAGACACGGACGGACACAAACACACACACACACACCTATTAACCCCGTCCTCCCCCTACAGGTCGAGCCCAGGCAGCTGAGCTGCGTTTTTCTCAGCTCAAAGAGCGACACGCTGAACTGGTCACCAGCCACGCTGATCTACTGAAGAAGGTACAGACACTGCACACTGGGAATTTCTATGTCTTTTGGGACCTGACACAATATTGTGTGTGTGTGTTCAGAATGCAGAGACAGTCCGGTTCTTGTCCAGCACCCAGCAGAACCAGGAGGAATTGGCCACGGCCAAACAGCAGCTGGCCAGCGAGGTGGACCACCTTCGACAGGAGAATAGTCTCAAGGTACTATAACCATTAACCCCTGACCTCTAACCCCGAGAGTTTGTAGCAAATATGGAGCAGGTTCAGGGTTTATTTCTCCAGGATGATTCTTACTCTTGTAAGGTTTAACAATTGTTGATGTTTGTCCTCGTGTTTCCTGACTTCTCTGCGTGTTTTCTCTGTCCTGTCTTTGTAGCTGGAGCAGCAGAAGCAGGAGATGGATCGGCTGAAAAGAGAGCTGTTGTACCAGAGAGCAGCGTTGGGTGAAGTCCACAGTGTCCTGGACAACAAAGAGATGGTAGGCAACAACGACATGGTAGGGTTATTTAGGTAGAAGCACGGGACAGTGTTTTTCCGTCTCTCAAACTCGACTCTACCCTTTTATTATTTTGTGTGTCCTTCTTGAACCAATCAGAACTCTTCCCGCTTCCCCAGGCTGGTTCCCAAATGACTGGTGCTCTGCAGGGTCTCCAGCGAGAGAGGGAGGAACTGATGCGCTGTTTGAGGGAGAAAGAGGGTGAAGTGTCCTCTCTACAGCAGCAGGCTCAGCTCCATCACAGCTCCATGGAGCAGGACAGGGACAGATCAGCCAGAGAGATGGCCAGCCTGAGGCAACAGCTACAGCAACAGGTATGGGCTGTTAACACACTAGACTTGAACTTGAAGTCGAACTTGTGCTGCGTAGTAAGACATTGGAGGACATTCTGATGAATTGACGTGTGTGTGTGTGTGTGTGTGTGTGTGTGTGTGTGTGTGTGTGTGTGTGTGTGTGTGTGTGTGTGTGTGTGTGTGTGTGTGTGTGTGTGTGTGTGTGTGTGTGTGTGTGTGTGTGTGTGTGTGTGTGTGTGTGTGTGTGAGATTACAGCTGGCTATAAACGCGGAGCAGAGAGTGGAGATTGATAGACTGAAGCGAGAGCTAGAGCAGAGTCGAGCAGAGGTGTCACGTGCTAACAATGCCCTGCAGAACAAGGAGATGGTAGGAACCTGTCTGCTGGTCCCTAGCAAATGGAGGACCTATACTTGTCAGTCCTAGATACAAATAAGGTTGAGAGATATGTCTATGTATCTGTCTCCCCTGTCAGACTGGTTCTCAGATGAACAGTGCCCTGATGGGTCTCCAGACCGAGAGAGAGGGGCTGCTGTGCTCTGTGTGGGAGAAAGATGCTGAGCTGACCTCTTTAAGGCAGCAGGCGCAGCTCCAACGCAGCTCTCTGGAGCAGGACAACGACAGGACATCCAGAGAGATGGCCAGTCTGAGGCAACAACTACAGCAACGGGTATGGGCTGTGTGTGTGTGAAACAGTTGTGCGTGCATATGTGTCTCTGTGCACACATACGAGCATGCGCATATAGGTGTGTTAACCTGTAATCTTTCCGGTGTGTGTGTGTGTGTTACTCCAGGCATCTCGTGAGGGTGAGCTGACCAGGAAGCTGCAAGAGGAACAGTTCTGTCTGCTCCAGTGTGCCGTGGTGGAGGCTGAAGGCATCATACTGGACGCTGTGTCCAAACTGGACGACCCCATACACGTACGCTGCACCTGCTCTCCAGATTACCTGGTGAACCGAGCTGAGATCACCCTGGGTTCTTTGGACAAGATGCAGCAGAGTCACATGGTCTACCTTGGAAATATGGACGGTGTGTAACCACCTTGTGTGTGCGCACGGCATGCGTGTTTGTGTGTGTGTGTGTGTGTGTATATAATCTCCTGTCTCTGTCCTGTCTGTCTCAGATGCCAGTGGTCTTCTGAGGGCTGTGACGCAGTTCTCCCATCTGGCTTCTGACACCATCGTCAATGGAGGAGCTACAGCACACAGTGCTCCTACTGACCAGGCCGACCGTAAGAGACGCACACTGCACGCACGCAAGCATGCTCACAAACACACACACTCATCCCTTTCTCTCTCTCCCTCTAGGTCTGACTGACAGTTGTAGAGAAGCTTCCACCCACTGTCTGCAGTTCCTACACGAGCTGAAGTCCAGAGCCACGTTACAGAGAGCCGACCCTACTACGATACGCTATGTCATGCGACGCATACTCACTATGGGACAGGTACGGACGGGGTCATCACACACGGAGAACTGCAGCTAGTGGAATAAGCATTCCTGTTGAGAGCAACGTCTGTGGTCAGTGCACTGGCAGCCATTTTGTGTCAATGCAGGATAGGACAGGATGTAATGGAAGTGTATTTCCTGTGTAGGATCTGCGTCTTCAAGGGCAGGATGTTCTAAAAGAGGAGCTGGGGGAAATGGTGGATAAAGAGATGACTGCTACCTCTACTGCAATAGAGGAGGCTGTACTCCGCATGGACGTAAGAACACACACACACACACAGAGCATGTCATTGTTGAGGACATTCCTCATGTCTTTTCTACCCATGCTGTGAACAGGCGATCCTGAACCAGGCCAGGAGAGACACGTCTGGGGTCAAATTGGAGGTCAACCAGAGGTCAGCGAAACACAGTAGAACATAGAACACAATATGTCACAGAACACAGAAGAAAATAGTACACAGTAGAACACAGACACAATAGAACACAATAGTACACAGTAGAACACAGAACACAATAGAACACAATAGTACACAGAACACAAAACACAATAGTACATAGTAGATCACAGAACACAAAACACAACAGTACACAGTGGATTAACTCAACAATAACTCTGTATTTACTAACTAACGTTATGTGCTGGAGGAGCTATCACTGTAGCTTACAGAGTCAATATGCTTTTTCTCTGTCTCCCTCTCAATTTCTCTCCTCTTCTCTCTCTCACTCTCAGCATCCTTGGCTCCTGTTCAGACCTAATGAAGGCCATCCACATGCTGGTGACCGCTGCCACTGACCTGCAGAAAGATATTGTGGAAAGCGGCAGAGTGAGTTATAAATATTACATTTGTGTTTAGAATAGGCTGTACTTCCATACTTATCGACATAGTCAAATAGTGGACCTCCAAAAGGTTGAGCACATCTGTATTCAGCTCTGGGCTCAGTGACGTGTTTTCTCCACAGGGGGCAGCATCAGTGAAGGAGTTCTATGCTAAGAACTCCTGTTGGACTGAAGGCCTCATCTCTGCCTCCAAGTCAGTGGGCTGGGGCGCCACTCAGATGCTGTAAGTACTGACTTGATATGCCCATTACACACGTATACTATATACAGCGGACTGTTGTTACAGCAGTGATACTAGTCACGTTGTCGTAGGGCTGAATCCTAAAATTGAGATATTTGTGTGTAAAACCCACTTTTTGTCCACACAAATTGATATATCTTGTTTCCTCTCTCTCCCGGCTGGCAGAGACTCGGCTGACAAGGTGGTAACTAGCGGGGGTAAATACGAGGAGCTCATTGTCTGTTCTCATGAGATCGCTGCTAGTACCGCCCAGCTGGTCGCTGCCTCCAAGGTACAACACATACACACACACACAGCTGATTCCGTCTTCATATTCTCTGACTTGACAATGGACCCCTGGTCTCCCCCTGTGTTTTCGTGGCTGCAGGTGAAGGCGGACCGCAACAGCAAGAAGTTGTCGACGCTGCAGCAGGCCTCGAGACACGTCAACGACATGGCTGCCATAGTGGTGACCTCCACCAATCAAGGACAGAGGCAGATCACTGAGAGAGGTGAAAAGAGGGAGAGGAGGAAGGTAGTCTCGAAAAACCAGACCCTAGGCAACTGTGACTAGGGTCTGGTTTCAATGACGGACTCCCTTGTCCCCTGGCAAAGAGGAACTATGTCCAATGCCTACGTTGCTACCTTAGCCACTTAAAATACAAACTAGTAGCTAGCAAACTGGAGATCACGCCGGTTAGTTTTATTGAGGGCATTTCACACGTGTCTAGTTTGTATCAACTACCTTCCCTAAAGCCACTGCAAAGGTTTTCCTTGCAAACTTTTGTTTCGAATTGTGACATTCTGTTGTCTGTCTGAAGAGTACCCACACGGGAACAATTATTTTCCAAAAAGAGTAATTGAAAACCAGACCATAGTCACTGTTGCCTAGGATTGAGTTTCTGAGACTATATTAATAAGAAATTCACACAAGTAGTACACTGGGCTTTTACTAGTATTAGCAGACCAATATAGACGTCTGCAGCTATGGAAAACATTTTTCAGCATCTCCACTTTGGCAAAAAAAGGTCATTTAAGAAGAGTATCTTGCAGGATTCAACGGTTGGAATATTAAGAGTTGTTGCCCTGATCCTTTCTCTGTGATGTCATTCTAATGGAATCCACAAAGTACAAAAGCCTGTCCTCAAACATTTATATCCAAAAGTGCAAAGTTATGGGCAAAGACACAAAACACCCACTTTCTTGATCAAATAACATGGAAAACAATCACTTTTTTTGTGCAGAAGTAATACATGCCTGTATTGTTCATAGGCTGGTCATCTAGGGTTGTACCCGTAGACTTTCCATCACCATGAAGAAAAAAATGACCAATACAGTAATTTAGTACATTGAGACATCAAGTGGTTTGTGATGATATGATGTGATGATTTTTTTAAATTTTATTTTTTTCACCTTTATTTGACCAGGGAGGCAAGTTGAGAACAAGTTCTCATTTACAATTGCGACCTGGCCAAGATAAAGCAAAGCAGTTCGACACATACAACGACACATGGAGTTAAACAAACATACAGTAAATAATACAGTATAAACAAGTCTATATACGATGTGAGCAAATGAGGTGAGATAAGGGAGGTAAAGGCAAAAAAAGGCCATGGTGGCAAAGTAAATACAATATAGCAAGTAAAACACTGGAATGGTAGATTTGCAATGGAAGAATGTGCAAAGTAGAAATAAAAATAATGGGGTGCAAAGGAGCAAAATAAATAAATGAATTCAATACTGTAGGGAAAGGGGTAGTTGTTTGGGCTAAATTATAGCTGGGCTATGTACAGGTGCAGTAATCTGTGAGCTGCTCTGACAGTTGGTGCTTAAAGCTAGTGATGGAGATAAGTGTTTCCAGTTTCAGAGATTTTTGTAGTTTGTTCCAGTCATTGGCAGCAGAGAACTGGAAGGAGAGGCGGCCAAAGAAAGAATTGGTTTTGGGGGTGTCTAGAGAGATATACCTGCTGGAGCGTGTGCTACAGGTGGGAGATGCTATGGTGACCAGCGAGCTGAGATAAGGGGGGACTTTACCTAGCAGGGTCTTGTAGATGACATAGAGCCAGTGGGTTTGGCGACGAGTATGAAGCGAAGGCCAGCCAACGAGAGCGTACAGGTTGCAATGGTGGGTAGTATATGGGGCT
Source organism: Oncorhynchus gorbuscha (assembly GCF_021184085.1). Taxonomy (NCBI): domain Eukaryota; kingdom Metazoa; phylum Chordata; class Actinopteri; order Salmoniformes; family Salmonidae; genus Oncorhynchus; species Oncorhynchus gorbuscha. Next base: position 43,470,251 of record NC_060183.1, on the reverse strand, counting down.
TTGGTGACAAAACGGATTGCACTGTGGTAGACTGCATCCAATTTGTTGAGTAGGGTATTGGAGGCTATTTTGTAAATGACATCGCCAAAGTCGAGGATTAGAAGGATGGTATGTTTGGCAGCATGAGTGAAGGATGCTTTGTTGCGAAATAGGAAGCCAATTCTAGATTTAACTTTGGATTGGAGATGTTTGATATGGGTCTGGAAGGAGAGTTTACTGGTAGGATAGATATAGGTCTGTAGCAGTTTGGGTCAAGAGTGTCTCCCCCCCTTTTAAGAGGGGGATGACCGCAGCTGCTTTCCAATCTTTGGTAATCTCAGACTACACGAAAGAGAGTTTGAACAGGCTAGTAATAGGGGTGGCAACAATTTCGGCAGATAATTTTAGAAAGAAAGGGTCCAGATTATCTAGCCCGGCTGATTTGTAGGGGTCCAGATTTTGCAGCTCTTTCAGAACATCAGCTGAACGATGTGATGTGATATGATGTGGCTCAGTTGGTAGAGCAAGGTGCTTGCAATGCCTGGATTGTGGGTTCGATTCCCACATGGGATCCGTATGAAAATATATGCACTCTCTACTGTAAGCACAGAAAAAGTTGGAAGTTTACATACACCTTAGCAAAATACATTTAAAATAAGTTTTTCACAATTCTTAACATTTAATCCTAGTAACAATGCCCTGTCTTAGGTCAGTTAGGATCACCTCTTTATTTTAAGAATGTGAAATGTCAAAATAATAGTAGAGAGAATTCTTTTTTTCAGATTTTATTTATTTCATCACATTCCCAGTGGGTCAGAAGTTTACATGCACTCAACTAGTATTTGATAGCATTGCCTTTAAATTATTTAACTTGAGTCAAACATTTTGGGTAGCTTTCCACAAGTTTCCCACAATAAGTTGGGTGAATTTTGACCCATTCCTCCTGACAGAGCTGGTGTAACTGAGTCAGGTTTGTAGGCCTCCTTGCTCGCACACACTTTTTCAGTTCTGCCCACAAATGTTCTATAGGATTGAGGTCAGGGCTTTGTGATGGCCACTCCAATACCTTGACTTTGTTGTCCTTAAGCCATTTTGCCACAACTTTGGAAGTTTGCTTGGGGTCATTGTCCATTTGGAAGACCTATTTGCGACCAAGCTTTAACTTCCTGACTGATGTCTGGAGATGTTGCTTCAACATATCCACATAATTTTCCTCCCTCATGATGCCATCTATTTTGTGAAGTGCACCAGTCCCTCCTGCAGAAAAGCACCCTCATAACATGATGCTGCCACTCCCGTGCTTCACGGTTGGGATGGTGTTCTTCGGCTTGCAAGCGTCCCCCTTTTTCTTCCAAACATAACGATGGTCATTATGGCCTAACAGTTCTATATTTGTTTCATCAGACCAGGGGACATTTCTCCAAAAAGTACAATCTTTGTCCCCATGTGCAGTTGCAAACCGTAGTCTGGCTTTTTTATGGAGGTTTTGGAGCAGTGGCTTCTTCCTTGCTGAGCGGCCTTTCAGGTTATGTCGATATAGGACTCGTTTTACCTGTTTCCTCCAGCATCTTCACAAGGTCCTTTGCTGTTGTTCTGGGATTGATTTGCACTTTTCGCACCAAAATACGTTCATCTTTAGGAGACAGAACGCGTCTCCTTCTTGAGCGGTATGACGGTGCGTGATGCCATGGTGTTTATACTTGTGTACTATTGTTTGTACAGATGAATGTGGTACATTCAGGTGTTTGGAAATTGCTCCCAAGGATGAACCAGACTTGTAGAGCTCTTTGCTGATTTCTTTTGATTTTCCCCATGATGTCAAGCAAAGAGGCACTGAGTTTGAAGGTATGCCTTGAAATACCTCCACAGGTACACCTCCAATTGACTCAAATGATGTCAATTAGCCTATCAGAAGCTTCTAAAGCCGTGACATCAATTTCTGGAATTTTCTAAGCTGTTTAAAGGCACAGTCAACTTAGTGTATGTAAACTTCTGACCCACTGGAATTGTGATACAGTGAATTATAAGTGAAATAATCTGTCTGTAAACAATTGTTGGAAAAATTACTTGTGTCATGCACAAAGTAAATGTCCTAACCGACTAGACAAAACTATAGTTTGTTAACAAGAAATTTGTGGAGTGGTTGAAAAACGAGTTTTAATGACTCCAACCTAAGTGTATGTAAACTTCCGACTTCAACTGTAGCTGTGGATAAGAACGTCTACTAGTTCTGTATTAGTGGACAGATATAGACATCTTCAGTGAGGGCATCGTTTTTTCTTCAGCACCCCCACCGCCAAACTACTTCCTGCAGCTATAGGGTGGAGGATTGTATAAAATAAATGTTGTATAATGGTTTGGGTGCATTGTACCCCTGAGTTCTGAATCCTTGTCCTCGCTTCTCTCCAGAACCCATGGACTTCTCAGGCATCTCCCTGATCAAAGTGAAGACTCAAGAGATTGAGTCTCAGGTATGTCATTACAGCAGCTTGTACTGCTCTGCCTACTCTGCCTACAGCCACTTATAGCTGTTTGTGTATGTTTTGTGTGTGTGTGTGTGTGTGTGTGTGTGTGTGGGCCAGGGACATATTATTCCATGTGACCAACTGGATGTGTGTGTAGGTGAACGTCCTCTTCTCCATTCTCGGTGCTGTAGGTGAAGGTGTTGGAGCTAGAGAATCAGCTGGAACAGGAGAGAGTTCGTCTGGGAGAGCTGAGGAAGAAACACTACCAGCTGTCTGGGACTGGTACAGCCCACGGGGGGGAGGTGGAGGTGGAGGGAGGAGACGGGGACGGGGACGACGGGGGAGACAGCTTCCCACCCCCTCCCCCTCCAACCCTCTTACCAGCCTCCACCCTGCTGCCCCAGCCCTACCTAAACACACAGCCCTTCTCACAGACACAACCCGACTCACAACTATCAGTTCAGTCCTACTCACCACCCAAGTCCTACTCACACACAAAGCCTTACTCTGAACCTGAATCGTACTCACAGCCTGCAACGCAATCCTACTCACCACCCCAATCCTACTCATCATCTCAAACCCAATCTTACTTACCACCTCAATCCTACTCATCATCCCAAACCCAATCTTACTTACCACCTCAATCATATTCTCAAACCCAATCCTACTCACCTCCCCAAACATACTCTCAAAGCCAGCCATATGTAAACACCAATCCCTTCTCCCAACACCCGCTCTGTCCCAGCCTCTGTCCCCACCTCTGTCCCAGCCCGAGTCCCTTCCCCTTCCAAATAACTCAGCAGAACTCGCCAAGCCAACCCACACTTCAAAGAAACCTTCCATCTTCCAGAAAACAGGAACCCTGTTTAGTAAGGTAAGAATCATTATTACCGGCTGTCGTATTGATCATCCTCGTCACAGGCATTAAGGTTATAGGTATACGAACAGAACAAGGGCCTAGGGCCTAAGGATAGAAGTGATTGTATTGGAGCCAGTTTGACTTCCCATAAGGATGGAATTGTGATGTCATTGGTGGTCTGTTTTTCCTCTGTTGCAGTTCCGAAGAGGTGAGGCTGGAACAGAGGAATCCAGAATCCGGAATGTTAGAATCCCAAATCCAGAATGAGAAGATTCTACCTGTCTGCATACCTTGTCATGTGAACTACTGTATATGCAGTTGACTCAGTTTACTCCGGTGCAGTGATTGAAGAACAACTCTTTTCAAGATAGCAACTTTATTGTAGTATTTCATATTTCTTAATGTCTTGATACACTATTTGATTACAAACAACAACAAAAATCTTCCAGCAAGACAATAACCCCAGGCCCACATCAAAATCCACAAAGAAATGGTGAATTGAGCACAAAATCAATATTTTCAATGGCCATCTCAGTCTCCGGACTTGAACCCCATTGAAAACCTGTGGTTTGAATTGAAGAGGCCAATCCATAAGTGCAGATGAAGGACATCAAGGATCTGGAAAGATTATGTATGGAGGAATGGTCTAAGATCCCTCCCACTGTGTTCTCCAATGTCCATAAAACATTCTAGAAAAAGCTTCAGTGTTGTTATCATCACAAGGCGAGCAGGGGCATCAATTGGGTATGACAGGGTAATATCCTTTGGTTATGTAGTGCTTACTTTAGAATGTTGTAGTATACTGTAGAATACTATAGTAAATACTACAGTATTATGCGCAAATAAACACTGTAGTAAATACTACAGTAATTATGCAAAAACACTACAGTTTTTTAACTATAGTAATGCTGAAGTATTTAATTTGCATATACTACATCCATTCTCATCCCCCATATCTTAATTTGTGCCACCCAGGAGTGAGAAACCTACATACCAAGTATAGACCATATTGTGCTCCCCACAGGTCATAGAAAAAGCCGAAGCACTGAACTACCCATTCACACTCCAGTCCTACCTGCCTACAGGTTATGGGAAATTTGCTCTTTTACTATTTGTCCAGTAGATTGTCAAATATAATTCAACAAAAACACTATAGTAAATAATACAGTAATATCTGCAAACATTAACTACAGTAATTGCTGTAGTAAATACTACACTTTATATAGTATATTATAGTCTTTTTTCATATGGGCTGCTGGAAGAGAGGGGCATGCCACCAGTACTTTAGGGCCTCGAACTTCTCCTCCAATGCAACAGTAACAGTGCCCATGTGCATATCTTATAGACTATGATGAGTTCTAGAAATTATATCTAATCTGAATTTTTACAGTAAAAACCTACAGTATGTGGACACTTGGTATTCCAGTTTACAGAGCAAATAATATCTACACACTAAGTACATGAAGTACTGTACTTCAACAAATGATATTGCCTCAAGTCACATTCTCATGCAGTGTTCAAGTATGCACTAATATCAAATGTAGTGGTGAGCTATATCTTCACAAACTGATTTATGACCAAATCAACTAAACTATCCCTCAATGGAAACATTAAAACTGGAAAAGCTCATTGCATTTATTTTATTTAATTTAAAAGAGTTTCACCAACCCAGGTCATTCTATCTTTCCACTTACCTGAGTATGTTGTTTTTAGGTGTAAGGAAAATCAACTAGACCAGAGACTTTGTGCAACTGAGCTGCCTGCTTTGAGCTTCAAGAGGAAAGTAACACTTTGTTCCAGCGTGCAGCCATGTCATAACTCCTCCCATTGCACCTTGGTGTTTGTTTCCCTCTCCTCTTTTTTCTCATTCCCCTCCTCTCTAATTCCTCCTCCTCCTCCTTCTCCGAACTAACTCACTCAACTAAAGAAAACAAGCGTTGTTAACCTCATTTTCTGTATGTTTGTCTGTCTGTATTTTATAGTTGTAGGCCTTATAGCCTAATTGAATTGTATGTTTACATTTACATTACATTTAAGTCATTTAGCAGACGCTCTTATCCAGAACGACTTACAAATTGGTGCATTCACCTTATGACATCCAGTGGAACAGCCACTTTACAATAGTGCATCTAAATATTTTAAGGGGGGGGGTGAGAAGGATTACTTTATCCTATCCTAAGTATTCCTTAAAGAGGTGGGGTTTCAGGTGTCTCCGGAAGGTGGTGATTGACTCCGCTGTCCTGGCGTCGTGAGGGAGTTTGTTCCACCATGTTTTGACTGGGCTGAGCTGTACAGTGGTTGGATGAACGCAGTGCCCTTATTTGGGTGTAGGGCCTGATCAGAGCCTGGAGGTACTGAGGTGCCTAAGCTCCGTGGCAAGCACCATGGTCTTGTAGCGGATGTTCAACTGGAAGCCAGTTATGTTTACATAAAACCAATGTATGGATTTGATTGACTATTACAGATGTAGGATCTTAATTTGATCCAGTTTGCTACAGCAGGAAAATAATGTTGCAGCAACAGGAAATATAAATTGTTATGTGGATTTTAATTAATGGACATTTTTGTAGGGGTTGGTACATTTTTCATATGGGAAAATCAAGTCGGACATTTTTAAGTGGAAATTTCAAATGTCAGAAGCCTTTTTAAATCTCAAATATACTAAATGTTTTACATGTCGTGTATTGCAGGAAATGTGTCCTGCAACAGGGTGATCAAATTAAAATCCTACATCTGTATGGCTTTGGTTTAAAGATCACGTTTATATTATATTGTGCCTTTTTATTTCACAGTATACTGCAGTTCAGGGTGGCTTCACACAGTCAATGTTATCCTTTGTATAATTAACACAATCCAGGCATTACACTGATCTGATTTCTAATATTGTGGTCTTAATTAGGATGCCTATGTGATGTCTAGTCCTTTTCCCCTCATTACTTCGGATCATAGACTGTTTAACTGTAGGCTCTTCAATTACCATAGACGTGCACTAAATCAGTCAGAACAATTAATATCACAACTGAATATCTTCTTCTCACACCACTGACACTGAGATGTCATGTTTTTATTTATTTTTCAAATTCACCCTAGCGGCGACCTCAACCGATTGATATTCCTGACATGCGCATTACAAACTGCAATCTGACCACATAATCGGGAGAGAACGACAGCGCAGCAGAACCGCAATGGGAAGGCGGGTGATTTTATCAAATTGATCATAAATCGCTGACAAGATGTCCGACGCGAGTAGAAAACCCCAATCGATACGCATCTGTACTTATTGACGTGGACACGATACACACAGAGCCTGCAGAACAACCAAAAGTAAATACTTTTCCCAAGGGGACGAAGTTTGTTGTGTCGAAGGAAATATAATAGCCCGGTAAAGCAGGGAGAGACTGCGGAAAACTGCCAGAGCGGGGGGACAGTCAGAATACAAACCCACCCACCCAGTCAGCCATGGAAGAGTTTGGGTCAGCGTTGGAGAAGAATGTGGCCGATTTAACGGTTATGGACGTGTATGACATAGCCGCGGTGGTGGGCCAGGAGTTTGAGCGGATCATTGATCAGTATGGATGCGAGGCTCTGTCCAGGCTCATGCCAAAAGTGGTGCGGGTGCTGGAGATCCTGGAGGTGATGGTCAGTAGGAACAGCATCAGCCCGGAGACAGAGGAGTTGAGGCTGGAACTGGACAAACTACGACTGGACCGGATGGACCGGCTGGAGAAAGAGAAGAAACACAAGAAGGTCATAATTAGTTTATACATGATAAGATTAATAATATGCCAAGTTGTAACCAAACATCATTGATAACAGTAGGCCAAATAATGTTTGGTGAAGATATGACAATAATGGTAACAAACATAGAAAAGTTTGAGAAGACAACTAATTTGTCATGCCATCATGAAAAGAATGCAATGAGATTATCTTAACAATAACTTTGGAAAGTGTACTAAGCATTTAGAAAATCTAACTGATATGCCCAAATAAAATTGGTCTCTGACGTGAATGACACTTCACTGACTGAGGATATTGTTACAATTAGGCCTACCTCTTTGTATCGCTGCTATGTCGCAGAAAATCACTTAGGATGTTTTGGGGATAGAAATATGCTCATACAAAATATATAGGGTCACAACACAAGTGTTCACTTGACTAGTGCATTACTGTGCATAGTAGGTCTATAACGCGTTTACACGAAGGCATATCTCTCTACCCTAATCATGTCCTTCTGCGACAGTCAGAGTAGGTGCACTAAAAATAAAAATGTCGTTGCTGGTCTCATGACAGTGACATGGTGGGAGTTAAACTGGCCTGTCATTGGTTGACTGAGATGTGTCTCCTGACTCAAATAAAGTGTGTCACGACATGAATGTTACTTAGACAAGAGAGCCATGTTTATTACATCAAATCAAATTGTATTAGTCACATGCGCACAATGCTTACTTACGAGCCCCTAACCAACAATGCAGTTTACAAAAATACAGATAACAATAAGAAATAAAAGTAACAAATAATTAAAGAGCAGCAGTAAAATAACAATAGCGAGACTATATACATGGGGGTACCAGTACAGAGTCGATGTGCGGGGGCACCGGTTAGTTGAGGTAACATGTACATGTAGGTAGAGTTATTGCCCCTGGAAATGCTTAGGATGATATGTTTAAACTTAAACTTCAAATAAATGCTTTGGAAATGTTCAGTAGAAGGTTAAGTAGGCCAGAAAAAAATGTGGGTTCCTTAAGCGTTCTTTGGGAAGGGTGATAGTTCTATGTGGAACCATACTAACCCAAATAACCTGTTGAGCCCTTCAATGGTTCTTAGCAGTTCAAAAAAGGGTTATTTCCTCTTTTATTGATAATTAAAATGTAGTGACTGTGGCTCGTTCGAATATTTTGGCGAGAATGTCATTCCAGTTGATCTAATCTGTTGTGTTACGCGATTGTAGCACATGGGGATGTGTGAAACTAACTAAGCGCTTCAGCACTCAGGGGTCCCCGTCTGTGAGCTCGTGTGACCTATGACTTTGCGGCTGAGGCGTTGTTACTCCTAGACGTTTCCACTTCACAATAACATCACTTACAGTTGACCGGGGCAGCTCTAGCAGGGCATACATTTCATGAACTGACTTGTTGGAAAGGTGGCACCCTATAACTTTGAAAGTCACTGAGCTCTTCAGTAAGTCCATTCTACTGCCAATGTTTGTCTATGGAGATTGCACTGCTGTGCGTTCGATTTCATACACCTGTCAGCAACGCGTGTGATTGGAATAGCCGAATCCACTCATTTGAAGGGGTGTCCATATACTGCTGTATATAGGGTGTATATGTGACCATGGCCAGTGACAGTATCTTGTGAAAGACACACGTATGGCCTTGTGTCAATTAAGAACAGTTGACAAATAAGTCAGTAGTTCTCAATTCTTTCCTCAGGGACCCCCAGCCATTCCAGAGCTAGCACACCTGATTCAACTTGTTAATTAACACAATAATAACATCAAAGGCATTTTTACAATTTAACATGGCTATTAACCAAGAATGAAAAACCCTGGATGGTTCTACAAGGATCCTTTGAGATTTAGAAAGATTCTTTATAGAACCATTCTCCATAAAGGTTCTTTAAAGAACCATTTATAAGGGTTCAATATAGCCCCAAAAAGGGTTGTAAGCATAGCGGAACCCTATATTGGTGCTATATAGAGGTTTTTGTAATGGTTATTTATAGGACCTTAGGAAAGGGTTCTTTACAGCACCATACAGATTCCATTTAGAACCTTATGAGCACAGTTCTTTATAGAACCTTCAAAGGTTCCATATAGCAGCAAAAAGGGTTCTGCTATGGTTATAAGCCAATTAACCCTTATTTGGAACTATATAGAACCATTTGATTTTAGTGTGTAGGCTATGCAAACAACAGTAAAGCTGACAGTAAAGCCAGAGTATAGTCTATGAGACCAACTATCTTTAAACGTCACGAGGATGAAGACATTCATTGACAGACAGGAGAAAGCCACTGTAAAAGTTCAGGTTGACAACAAAACGGATGCCTTTTGTATAGCCTACCAATGCACATGTTGTAGGAAAAAAGGTGCCATCTAGAACCTAAAAGGGTTATTCGGCTGTCCCTATATAGGATAACCCTTTGAAGAACCCTTTTTGGTTCTGTGGAAAGGGTTCTACATGGAACCCAAAGGGTTCTACCTGGAACCAAAAAGGGTTCTCCTATGGGGACAGCCGAAGAACCCTTTTGGAACCCTTTTTTCTGAGTGTGATTACTCAAACAAATCATGGCTCAGTGGTATGTCTGTGGCCACGTCCTAATATTAGCCCAAATGGCTTCTTTTCCTTGTGTGCTTTCAAACCATTGATCAGAGAGGGCTGAATTGGTTAAAGTAATATGGTGGAAACACCACATTTTAAGGATGTGTTTGTGGTGGGGCTGTGAGCAGGCATGAATGGAGAGGAGAGGAGTCTGTGTTTGGAGTGTGTGCGTGCAGACAAGATGTATGGAGTGTGTGTTTGTTAACTGTGTGTGTGTGTGTGTGTGTGTGTGTGTGTGTGTGTGTGTGTGTGTGTGTGTGTGTGTGTGTGTGTGTGTGTGTGTGTGTGTGTGTGTGTGTGTGTGTGTGTGTGTGCGTGCGTAGGAGCTGGAGCTGGTAGAAGATGTATGGAGAGGGGAGGCCCAGGACCTGTTGTCTCAGATCGCTCAGCTTCAGGAAGAGAACAAAACACTCCTTACGAACATGTCCATCAAAGACCCCATGAGTGAAGAGGACCTGCAGAGGCACGAAGGTACTAAACCCTGAATCCTAAACCCTTTACTCTACACCCTAAAGTCTAAACCCATACATGCACACAATGACGATATTACTTAATTGCCTCTTTTAAAGAATGTTGGTTACAAATACATATACACTGTATACACACACACTCTCTCTCTCTCTCTCTCTCTCTCTCTCTCTCTCTCTCTCTCTCTCTCTCTCTCTCTCTCTCTCTCTCTCTCTCTCTCTCTCTCTCTCTCTCTCTCTCTCTCTCTCTCTCTCTCTCTCTCTCTCTCTCACACACACACACACACACACACACACACACACACACACACACACACACACACACACACACACACACACACACACACACACACACACACACACACACACACACACACACACACACACACACACACACACACACACACACACACACACACACACACACACACACAAAGGAGGCCTTCTCTGTGTTTGAGGCTGAGCCAGGCTCATCACTGCATGAGTGGCTCTGTCGTGATGTCACAGAGGGGCTACAGTCCAACTGCACACAGACACACATGAGAATGAGCACAGAGACAGACCACCCTCAGTGTTTCGTACACCTGCTAGACTAGGGATAGACATTTGACATTTTTGACTGTTTAGGACTGTCATGTTTAGAACAAAAGGCCTGCACCAGAAAACAAATATTTGCGCATTTATCTGTATGCCAACAGTGCGAAACAATGTCTCATTTTTATCATAGCCATTACCGATAACCAATCCTAAATGCTAAATTGCCCCATATACTTACATTGCACACCTTGACATTTTCAACATTTTATTGTGTAACAGCCTGAATTTATTGTGTAACAGTGTAACAGCCTGAATTTAAAATGAATTAAATTGAGATGTTTTTATGTCACTGGCCTACATACAATACCCCATAATTTCAAAGTGGAATTGTGTTTTTCAATTGTTTTAAACAAATTAATAAAATGTTTATTACAAGTGAAAAGCTGAAATGTCTATAAGTCAATAAGTATTCAAACCTTTTGTTATGGCAAGCCTAAATCAATTCAGGAGCAAAAATGTGCCTAACATGTTACGTATTAAGTTGTATGGGCTCACTCTGTGTGCAATAATAGTGTTTAACATGATTTTTGAATAACTACCTCATCTCTGTACCCCACACATAGAATTATCTGTAAGGTCCCTCAGTCGAGCAGTGAATATCAAACACAGATTCAACCGCAAAGACGAGTGTGGTTTTCCAATGATTCGCAAAGAAGGGCCTATTGGTAGATGGGTCCCCCCAAAAAACAGACATCCCTTTGAGCATGGTATATTAATTACACTTTGGATGGTGTATCAATTAGAGGTCGACCGATTAATCGGAATGGCCGATTAATTACGGCCGATTTCAAGTTTTCATAACAATCGAAATCGGTATTTTTGGACACAGATTTTGCCTTTTTAAAATATTTTTTTTACACCTTTATTTAATCTTTATTTAACTAGGCAAGCCAGTTAAGAACATGTTCTTATTTTCAATGACGGCCTAGGAACGGTGGGTTAACTGCCTCGACCAAGGGCAGAACGACAGATTTTCACCTTGTCAGCTCTGGGGATCCAATCTTGCAAACTTACAGTTAACTAGTCCAACGCAATAACAACCTGCCTCTCTCTCGTTGCACTCCAAAAGGAGACTGCCTGTTACGCGAATGCAGTAAGCCAAGGTAAATTGCTAGCTAGCATTAAACTTATCTTATAAAAAACAATCAATTAATCATAATCACTATTTGGTTGATGATATTACTAGATATTATCTAGCGTGTCATGCGTTGCGTAAAATCTGACTGAGCATACAAGCATACAAGTATCTAAGTATCTGACTGAGCGGAGGTCGGCAGAAGCAGGCGCGTAAACATTCATTCAAACAACACTTTTGTGTGTTTTGCCAGCAGCTCTTCGTTGTGTGTCATGCATTGCGCTGTTTATAACTTCAAGCATATCAACTCCCGAGATGAGACTGGTGTAATTGAAGTGAAAGGTAGTCAAAGGTTCATGAAATACAAATGGTATAGAGAGAAATAGTCCTGTAATTCATATAACTACAACCTAAAACTTCTTACCTGGGAATATTGAACACTCATGTTGAAAGGAACCACCAGATTTCATATGTTCTCATGTTCTGAGCAAGGAACTTAAACGTTAGCTTTCTTACATGGCAAATATTGCACTTTTACTTTCTTCTCCAACACTTTGTTTTTGCATTTTTTAAACCAAATTGAACATGTTTCATTATTTATTTGAGGCTAAATTGATTCTACTTATGTATTATATTAAGTTAAAATAAGTGTTCATTCAGTATTGTTGTAATTGTCATTATTACAAATAAGAAATGTAAAAATCGTCAGATTAATATGTATCTGCTTTTTTGGTCTTCCAATAATCGGTATCGGCGTTGAAAAATCACAATCGGTCCACCTTTAGTATCAATACACTCAGTCACTACAAAGATACAGGCATCCTTCCTAAATCATTTGCCAGAGAGGAAGGAAACCGCTCGGGGATTTCACCATGAGGCCAATGGTGACTTTAAAACACTTACAGAGTTTAATGGCTGTGATAGGAGAAAACTGAGGATGGATCAACAACATTGTAGTACTTAGCTAATTGACAGAGTGAACAGAAGGAAGTCTGTACAGAATAAACATATCCCAAAACATGCAGCCTGTTTGCAACAAGGCACTAAAGTAATACTGCAAAAATGTTGCCCTGCATACAACGTGTTATGTTTGGAGCAAACACAACACATTACTGAGTACCACTCTCCATATTTTCAAGCACAGTGGTGGCTGCATCATGTTATGGGTATGCTTGTAATCATTAAGGATTGGGGAGTTTTTCAGGATAAAACAATAAATGGAATGGAGGCAAAAATGCACAGGCAAAATCCTGGAGGAAAACCTGGTTCAGTCTGATTTCCACAAGACACTGGGAGATGTATTCACCTTTCAACAGAACAATAACCTAAAACACAAGGCCAAATCTACACTCAAGTTGCTTACTAAGAAGACAGTGAATGTTCCTGAATGGCCGGATTACAGTTTTCACTTAAATATACTTGAAAATATATGGCAAGATCTGAAAATAGATGTCTAGCAATGATCAACAACCAGTTTAACAGAGCTTGAAGACATTTGAGAAGAATAATGGGTAAATGTTACACAATTCAGGTGTGGAAAGCTCTTAGAGACTTACCCAGAAAACCTCACAGCTGTAATTGCTCACAAAGTTGCATCTACAAAGTATTAACTCGGGTGTGAATACTTATGTAAATGAGATATTTGGGTATTTCATTTTTGATAATATTGGCAAAGATTTTCACTTTGTCATTATGGCACATTGCGTGTAGATGTTTGAGAGACAAAAATACCATTGGAATTGCTGTAACACAACAAAATGTGGAATAAGTCAATGTGTATGAATACTTTCTGAGGGCACTCAGTCAATAAAAAAAGTACCATTTAAGATGAATTTATTGAACCCATAATATCAACTGGTTATATTAGCCTATATTGTGGAACACAGTGGCAGCGTAGCCCAGTGGTGAAAGTGGTGTACTAGTAACCAAAAGGTTACAAGATCGAATCCCCGAGCTGACAAGGTAAAAATCTGTCGTTCTGCCCCTGAACAAGGCAGTTCAGGGGCAGCCCACTGTTCCTAGGCCGTAATTGAAAATAAGAATTTGGTCTTAACTGACTTGCCTAGTTAAATAAAGGTAAAAAAAGAATACAGTCTTTAAAAAAGTAGTTTACTCAGCAGTGGCACTTGCTTGTCGAAGCCGATGACTGTGCAATGGCAAAGCCTTGTTTTGTTAATTTAGCAGACAAGCCACTTATTTCCCAAGCCCTTATCACAGTCAAGACACACCTATTTTATAGTATTAAAAAAACATGATGTAATATAACAGAATTAAATATAACAAAATCTTTTTCCGAATGAAAAGAGTTGCCAGTGCAAAGTGCTGATGATTGTGATGTTTTACTGACACATACACCGGATAGGTGCAGTGAAATGTGTTTTACAGGGTCACCCATAGTGATGCGCATTTCGGGTCTGGAACAGTTATTCTCAAGGAGGGACAATTTGAAAGGGGGTTCAATTTGGCACGTTTGATAGACATTTTTCAGGGTTACAAAACAAAATTGGTGTTTTTTCTCTCTCGATATAGACGTTAGATTTAGTTTATTCTGCCTGTCCACATTGAACCCTGCATGGTGATGAATTAAAGCCATGACATCTATTTGGTCAGTAGGCCTATAGGCTTAATGATTTTGATAAAAAAAAATGTTATTTTTCTTGATAATTTTTTCGGCGTGGAACCTGTCTATGTTTAGGGGGGTTATAGCCTAGGGCCTAGGCTAACCAATTCTAAAGCCTGTTAAGGATACCCCCCCACTTTGTGCAATTTCCGCCTGAAGACATACCCTATTCTAACAGCTTGTAGCTCAGGCCCAGAAGCAAGGATATGCATATTCTTGTTACCATTTGATTAAAAACACTCTGAAGTTTGTGTAAATGTGAATTGAATGTAGGAGAATATAACACAATAGATCTGGTAGAAGAAAATACAAGGAGATAAACAGGCGTTTTTCAGTTATTTTATTGTTGTAGCATCTTTAAAATCAACTAGAACATCAACATATTCAGTTATGATACTCTGGATACTTTTACATGAGAGAATAACCAGGCAACAGTATTTCCCCAAAGTTTCAGACAGATGCCTCTAGGAATGAGTGAGGTACATGCCATTGGGTATGTAGTCACCCAGGTGTCCCTCACAAGTTTCCCAAATGTACCCAAGTGGCCGAATTGGTACATGGGTACATTGCTGAAAATAACTATATACAAAATTAAAAAATAATATTCACACATACCCGGAAACATATATTTTGGAAAATTGAAGAAAAAAATTAAGATTTCCAAAATGTTTCGGTCAGGCTATAGAAATGGATTATATGAACAAAACAACCCTTTATTGTTTCGTGGTGACCTTTACTGTTGACAAAAGAAGAAGATATTCAAAGGTAATTGATGAATTTTAGTGCAATTTTTGACTTTTGTGAAAATGTACTTTGCTGTAACTTACCCAATGTGTTGTCTACTGATCAGTAAGCAGATTGCATGGATTTTTTTTTTAAATCTGACATGGTGACTGGATTAGCAAGAGGTTTAGCTTTCCTTTGGTGTGCTGCATTTCTGATTTAATTGAAGTTAAATATTTTTGATAATTACATATTAGGCAATTTATGTAGAAACGTTCCCAACTGGGAACGGGTTTCCCCAACAGGCTAAATGGCACTCGCAATTTGCAAAGTAGCCTATGCGGAAAATAGACAGGACGCAATTATTCCAAAACTGCAGCTCGTTGTTGGAACACGTATTTCTCTACATCAATCAAAAACTCAATTTTGATTTTGTGTTTCCCATCAGTTACAGGGCCTTCGGAAAGTGTTCACACCCCTTGGCTTTTTCCAAATTTTGCTGTGTTTACAACTCTGTATTGTCAAAGTGTAAGGAAAAATAAATCATGAAAAATAAAACACTAATGTACTGTATCTTGATTAGATAAGTATTCAACCCCCTGAGTAAATGCATGTTAGAATGACCTTTGGCAGCGATTACAGCTGTGAGTCTTTCTGGGTAAGCCTCGAAGAGCTTTCCACACCTGGATTGTGCAACATTTACCCTTAATTATTTTCAAAATTCTTCAAGCTCTGTCAAATTGGTTGTTGACCATTGCTAGACAACCATTTTTAGGTCTAGCCACAGATTTTCAAGCAGATTTAAGTCAAGACCGTAACCCGGCCACTTAGGAACATTCACTGTTTTCTTAGTAAGCAACTCCAGTGTAGATTTGGCGCTGTGTTTTAGGTTGTTGTATTGCTGAAAGGTGAATTCATCTCCCGGTGTCTGGTGGAAAGCAGACTGAACCAGGCTTTCCTCTAGGATTTTGCCTGTGTTTAGCTCCATTCTGTTTCTTTTATTATCCTGAAATTATTGGATTTTTTTTATTGGATTTGCCCCAGACATTACACTTTCTGTTCAGGACAAAAACTTATTTGCTTTGCTACATTTTCTGCAGTATTATTTTAGTGCATTGTTGCAAACAGGCAGCATGTTTTTGGAATATTTTATTCTGTACAGGATTCCTTCTTTTCACTCTGTCAATTAGGTTAATATTGTGGAGTAACTACATTGTTGTTGATCCATCCAGTTCTCCTAACACAGCCATTAAACTCTGTAACTGTTTTAAAGTCACCTTTGGCCTCATTGTGAAATCCCTGAGTGGTTTCCTTCCTCTCTGGCAACTGAGTTAGGAAGGACACCTGTATCTTTGTAGTGACTGGGTGTATTGATACACCACCCAAATTGTAACTAATAACTTCACCATGCTCAAAGGGTTCCTTTCTTTGCGAGGCATTGGAAAACCTCCCTGGTCTTTGTGGTTGAATCTGTGTTTGAAATGCACTGCTCGACTGAGGGACCTTGCAGGTAATTGTATGTGTGGGGTACAGAGATGAAGTAGTCATTAAAAAATTATGTTAAACACTATTATTTCACACAGAGTTAGTGTCAGGATTTGGCCAGGGTTGTTCCGGTTTTTGGTCACTAGATGCCCCCATTGTGCCTTTTGACCTTTTGTTTTCCCTTGATCCCCATTATTATTTGCACCTGTGCCTCGTTTCCCCTGATTGTATTTAAACCCTTTGTTTTACTCAGTTCTGTGCTCTGTGTTTGTATGTTAGCACCCAGCCCTAGTACTCTGTGAACTCTTGTAGATCCCGGTGGACTCTCTTGTGGAATTCTGGTTTTTTTTTTTGTTCTTGTTTGTTTGTTTTTTGAGTATCTTTTAAGGCTTTTTGTGCTATTCCTTTCACCTTGTGGATTTACCTTTTTGTCTTGGAGGATTACCTTAGTTCTTGTGGAATTCCTTTTGAGGTTGTGGAGTTACATGTTTTCCTGAAGAACTTCACTTTTTACTTCATTAAATACACCGTCTCAAGTACTGCTGTGTCTGCCTCATCTTCTGGGTTCTGCTGACTATTCGTGGCTCAGTTGGTTAAGTGACTGTTTCTCACTCCGGAGACCCGGGTTCGTAACCGGGTCCTGACAGTTAGTCCATGCCACTTATGTGACTTGTTAAGCAAATGTTTACTCCTGAACTTATTTGGGCTTGCCATAACAAAGGGGTTGAATAGTTATTGACTCAAGACATTTCAGCTTCTCATTTGTAATTCATTTTTTATAGAAAAACATAATTCCACTGACATTATTTGGTATTGTGGGTAGGCCATTGACCAAAAATCTTGATTTAATTCATTTTTAATTCAGGCTGTAACACCACAAAATGTGGAAAAAGTCAAATAGTGTGCGTACTTTCTGAAGGCCCTGTAGAGTTTTATAGGCAATTAATTGTGTAGGCCTTACGGGATTTTGTGTGCACTCTCAGCACGCGTGTGTAAGAGAGAACAGTTGGACACAATTGAGTGAATAAGATACGGAGGGGATAGGGAATTTAGGGAGAACTGTGGGATGCTTGGCTTGGTTTCTTTTTCGTTGTACCCCGACAAATGCACTAGTACAAATGGAACACTAGAGTCAAAGCAAATTAACGTTGTCTTCAAGACAACATTTTTTGGGAGGATACATTTCACTTGCCCATTCGGGCAGCCACATTCCACCAAATACCTTTACAGTATTTGAAAAAAGTAGATCTTTGGTTAAAGATCGAGTTTTGACGTTCGTTCGAGTACTTGAGTCGATTACTCGTGCCCATCCCTATGCTAGACACACACACAGACACACACTACATAATCACACATCACGCACACATACGTCCCCACTAAGTCCCCTCTCCACCAGCTCAGTCCTGACTGAGGTTTTAAAGTCTGACTTCCTCCATTGCTGATATTCAGGGCTGTGCGTCAGCCATGGGTACGCCGTTTCTGTGTCAGAGATATCAAGTACGTATGTGTGCCTGTTTGCTATTTTAAACCTCGCTAGTCGGGCTTACAGACAGGAACTCGGTTGCTGTGCTCATAATCACTTGATTTATTCTCTAGTGCAGTACAAAAGGTGTACAAATAATACACATACTCACACAGAGTATTCATGTTGTTCTAAGCTGGATCCTTTTTCCTGTGTCTTGGCTGCCTAGTATTTATAGTGTTCATCCATACTGAGTTAACCGTCTCTGCTCTGCCATGTTTTCTCTGCTGCGTTGCCAGGTATGTCGGAGCGGGAGCGCCAGGTGATGAAGAAGCTGAAGGAGGTGGTGGACAAGCAGAGAGACGAGATCCGAGCCAAAGACCGCGAGCTCACGCTCAAGAACGAGGACGTTGAGGCAGTAAGGGCAGCAGGATGGGTGCTTGCTTGGGGGTAGAACATGTCCCTTTGCACAGACCTAAGATCAGCTGACCCTTCCCCAATCCCAACCTTAACCATTAGGAGGTAGAACACAAAACTGACCTTAGATCAGTGTCAAGGGGAGACTGGGTTAGGGGTCAGGGACTGCTTGTAGACTATGGGGGGGATTTGTTTATTTATTAAAGTGTATTGATTTGATGGATCAATGACCTGACCCTCTGTTTCCCTCTGTCACATCCCCCTGTACTTCTTCCCTCTCTGGGCCCCACGTTCCTCTCTATTCCGCCTGTCCCCTAACTCTCTCTCCGACTCACTCTACCACCATCTCTTCTTGTTTCTACCCCCCTCTTTACTTCCACCCATCCGTCCATCTCCCTCTCCGCACCTCCCTTCCCCTCCATCCCTCAATATCTCTAGCTCCAGCAGCAGCAGTCTCGTCTGATGAAGATCAACCATGACCTGCGCCACAAGATCTCCGTGGTGGAAGCTCAGGGGAAAGCCCTCATCGAACAGAAGGTTCGGCGCCTTAGGATGTGTAATACATATTTTCTTACCCACAGTATTTGAAAAACAAAATAGTTCAGAAGTACTTCAACAATGTATACTGAACAAGAATATAAGTTCAACAATTTCAACAAGTTCATATAAGGAAATCAGTCAACTGAAATAACGTGCTCGCCCGCGTCAATGAGCGTCTGCGTAGCCAGGCGCTAAAATAGAACTTGGTTATATTTTTGACGCTTGATGAGCTGCAAGTCCCTCCTCTCCCATTTCCTCATTGGTTTTTAGGAGCATATACCCACGTGGGTGATTGAAAGATGAACTGAGGTGCACACTCCAGTCCAGTTGGTGGTGGTAGTGCACCTTAAAGTTGGTTGCCAACCGCCATATAAAGTCCGAAGAAGAAGACTGAAGGTGGACAGATTACTAAAAACTAACTTTTACTCTTTTATCTGTGGATTAATTGTCAGAGTAGAGGACCTTGTGCAATTCAGGTAAAATAACAAACCAATGTCTATATCCTAGGACAAATAACCTAGCAACAGCAAGCTATCTAGCTAAATTGCCTTGAATGTTTCATGTGCTTCACCTTTCCCCAAATTTATATAGTTGGTTCAGAGTTTGTTTTGATATTTCAATCTTTGTGTCCACATGTGAGTGTTGGCACACGCGGACGCGCGCGCTTGTCCGGTCTAGTCAGCAAGTTAGGCCCTAATCTATGGATTTCACATAACTGGGAAGGGGCGCAGCCATGAGTGGGCCTGGGAGAGCATAGGTGTAACGGCCGTTGGTGGAAGAAGGTGAGGACCAAGGTGCAGCGTGGTACGTGTTCGGCATTTTATAAATATAACTGAACACTAAATAACAAAGTAACAAAAGGCACAACCAAAACTGCTCCGTCAGGTGCAACACACGCTAAACAGAAAATAACTACCCACAAAACCCATGTCGGCAAGAGCTACCTAAGTATGGTTCTCAATCAGAGACAACGACAGACAGCATACCCGGCCAAAAACAAAGAAATACAAAAACGTAGAAAAAAGAACATAGAACGCCCACCCTAGTCACAACCTGGCCTAACCAAAATAGAGAATAAAAAGCCTCTCTATGGCCAGGGCGTGACAATAGGAGCCATCCCCAACCACTGGGGAGCCAGGCCCAGCCAATCAGAATGATTTTTTTTCACACCAAAAGGCTTTATTACAGACAGAAATACTCCTCAGTTTCATCAGCTGTCCAGGTGGCTGTTCTCAGACGATCTCACAGGTGAAGAAGGCGGAAGTGGAGGGCTGGCGTGGTTACACATGGTCTGCGGTTGTGAGACCGGTTGGACATACTGCCAAATGCTCTAAAATGACGTTGGAGGCGGCTTATGGTCAAGAAATGAACAATCAGTTCTCATGCAACAGCTCTGGTGGACATTCCTGCAGTCAGCATGCCAATTGCACGATCTGTGCATTTTAGAGTGGCCTTTTATTGTCCCCATTACAAGATGCACCTGTGTAATCAGCTTCTTGATATGTCACACCAGTCAGGTGGATGGATTATCTTGACAAAGGAGAAAGGCTCACTAACAGGGATGTAAACATATTTGTGCACAAAATTTGAGAGAAATAAGCTTTTTGTGCGTCTGGAAAATTTCTGGTATCTTTTATTTCAGCTCATTTAACATGGAACCAACACTTTACATGGCCTTTATATTTTTGTTCAGTATATTATTATATTTGTATCTTAAGGTGGAACTGGAGGCGGGAGCTCAGGCACGGGTACAGGAAATGGGAGCACTTCGGCAGGAAGTAACACGTTTAAGGGAGCGCCTGCAAGGAGACACGCCTCAGGGTTTAGAGGAGCCTCCTCCCCAGCCCCCCTCCCCCGCACAGGTAATAACATTCTCCCCAGTACCCCTCCGCAACACAGGTAATAACAACACCTCCCCAGCCCCCTCCCCCGCACAGGTAATAACAACACCTCCCCAGCCCCCTCCCCCGCACAGGTAATAACAACACCTCCCCAGCCCCCTCCCCCGCACAGGTAATAACAACACCTCCCCAGCCCCCTCCCCCGCACAGGTAATAACAACACCTGCTCAGGTTGGTAGAACCAGCCAGGCACACTGGCAGCTACACAGTTAAGGCTCACCTGCACAGGTAACTACACAGTTATTACAGGGAGAGTTGCCCCCAGCAGCCCTATGTGCTTCATTATAACCCTGGCGGCCCCTGGCAGAGTATTATCTTTTCTTTTCACATCTATGAGATAATCTTTGCAGCCTGAGTCAGTTTATAGCAGTCTGACTGACAGCCTGTAGAGCTGCAGTCTCTGCCTCCTTGGAAAACATGACCTGGCTATCATATGAGGGGTGGGAAGTGGAGGTGGAGGGAAGGGGGGCAGGACAGAAATAGCCCCCCCTCTCTACCCCTCCACAGCCAGCTAGCCAGCCAACCAGCATGCAAGCCAGAGACATGTAGACAGAGACAGAAAGGCAGCCAGACAATTCAGGACAGCTAAAAGTGACCTGGCAATGACCTTTGTAGTCACATGCACACCAAACTGGTTTACTGGTAGCCGAATGAAAAACAGATTTTTTCACAGACTTCATACAGAAAGTGGAACACATATCACCCACAATACTCTGCAGTACCATTTATGTTGTCACTTTTCTTTTACAATGACTAACCCTTGATAAAGGTACAATACAAAAAACATCTCCCCCCTCACAGCCTGGTAGCCCCTACTCCTCAGAGGTGGGGGCTCAGGGTGTGGGCTGGCCAGAACCAGACAGACACTACCACCCTGAGCTGATGTTGGGGGGGGTACGATCCGGCCCCGCGCCTCCCGTCCCTGGATGACGATGATGAGGATGTAGAGGAAGAGGCAGTGTTGCTATGGGTAACACCGTTGTGCTAGCTAGCTAGCCGCCCCCAGAATGGTGTGTTTGCCGTGACCTCTAACCTTTGCACCACACACTGTCCCCTTAAACAGTGTCCTATTGACGCTGCTATCGCTAGAGCACAGAGTTGAGATGCTGCCTCATTCACCTGTACGCGTGTGGGATTGTGAAGTTTGATTGCATTTCAAGGGCTGTTTTTGATTCAGCCAACCTTGAGGCAGTGATCCCTTTTCCCTAACTTTACCACATGGGTGTGTGTTTGAGAGGAAGAGGAAGAGTGAGGTTTTGTGTACTCATACGGTATGTGTTGGAGTATGCGCACAGTCGGCGTGTGTGTCGGGGTGTGTTATAAACGTGCACAGTGTGTATGTGGGAGTGTGTGTGTGTGTGCTCCTGCCTGCAGTTCTACTGTGTGTGTGCACCCTAACTGTTGATTTTGACGGCACAAAGCATGTGTGAGTCTTGTATCCCTGTGCCAACTATGTCAGACTGTGTGTGCGTGTGAGAACCCACTGTCCCTACACTCACTGGGGCAGACCGTACCACTGCAGCTGTCACCTCTAAACATAGACTGCTCTGACGCCCCTGTAACAGCACATGGACTAGTCCCTGCAACACACGCAATAGCAGAGTATGTAGTTTGTACCAACGGGACCTCGGAACACAAGCTCAGCCTGTAACGATTATAGCATGACTGTCCTTGGTGCCTCTTTTTTCACACGCCATTTGCTACAGAGTGGCTTAAGACTGTTGGTTGCATGCAGTGAGTTAGTCTGAAGTATCTCAACCTGAGGTGCACTTCTGGCTGTAGGGAATGAAGGAAGGGAGGAGAGAAGGGTGCATTTCTTAAGTATTGGAACAGGGCCCAGTGTCTGACCTACAGTTCTCTTCCTGTGCCACTAGGAGGCGATGTGTGATGAGGACACACCTGCTCTGTTCCAACACTTTACCAAGGTATCCCTCCTTCCTGCCTGTCCTCTATTCCTTCCTTTCCTTTCTTCCTTCGTCCCATGGTGTAATGTGGCTGTACCTCACTAGGAGGCGCTATGTGATGAGGAGGGGGGAGGCCTGGACCAGAAGGATCCCAACAGGCCCCGGTTCACACTGCAGGAGCTGAGAGACGTTCTGCACGAGAGAAACGAGCTCAAGGCCAAAGTGTTCATGCTGCAGGAGGAGATCGCCTACTACAAAAGGCAGCCCTATTTATTTTCACCATACAAACAGAACATGTTTTTTTTTAAATCAGATGAGATTAACACAAGTTGTCAGGTTAAACTTAAGAAGTTAAAAGTTAACCGTATTGGAGTCAACAATATTGACAATGATGATGGTGGAGTGATGACTGTTCTTCCTCTCTCTCTTCAGTGAAGAGGCGGAGGATGAGACCGGCCCCCCTACTCCTTCCCCTTCTCCCGAACAACTGAGGGCGCGGCCCCGACCCAACGCACAGCCCGAGTCAGGAATCAAACGCCTGTACGTACCACAAATCCGCAGATACGCTGGATTCTGATCTACACCAAACTGGGTGTAGCAACGTATCTCACAGCAGAAGGAAATAAATCAAATGGGCTGGGTTTGATGTGGTCCCTCTCTTCCCTCTATCTCTATCTGTGTGTGTGTGTGTGTGTGTGTGTGTGTGTGTGTGTGTGTGTGTGTGTGTGTGTGTGTGTGTGTGTGTGTGTGTGTGTGTGTGTGTGTGTGTGTGTGTGTGTGTGTGTGTGTGTGTGTGTGACAGGATCTTCACAGCCATAATGCCGATGGTGGCAGCTGGGTTGATTTCAGATGACCCCACTTTACAGCCAATCAGACATCTCATATCCCTTGTACGACTCCCCGTTATTGGTTGGCCTCTGTGTCACTCACTGTCTTAGCTAACACCTTCTTCCCCTGTATGTCATATTGGTGGGGCCAGGAGTTATTCCTGACTTTGTGATCTGACCAGTAAAAACTCTGGGCCCTGGTTATCACACCTGCATGGACCCTCTCATCCGTTGTAGATGTTTATATTCTGATTGGCTGACTGTGGGGCTATCTAAATCACTGTCCAGTGGAAAGATGATTTGAATGATCAAATCAGCCAGTCAGAATAGGGTGTGTATTCACTTCCTGTCCCATTAACAGATGTTTTTATAACTATTGCTTTTCCTCTGCTTCTGTTGCTTTGTGCATATAACTCTAACCATGATGCACTTTGTCTCATCTCAGAACTCACTGTGTAGAAATGCATCTCAGTATTTGAACAGTTATAACCACAGAACTCTAAAGTCATGAGAGACTAAAGAATATGTCTGGAGGACATACGGCAACAATGACGCTGGGTAGTGAAGTCCACTTTTTTTGTCTCTCTTTTCTCTGTACTTTTCCATCCTCGCTTCCTCTTCTCTCTCAGGTTTAGCTTCTTCTCTCGCGACAAGAGGCGGAACTCCCAGCGGAATGCACAGTTTGAAGACAGCTTCAGCTCGTGGGCGGGAAAGGATGAGGTGTACACCGAACAGGCCCAGGAGGCTTTGCAGCACATATAGGGCACGTTCCTCTGACCGGGCATTGTTGACGCCTGCCAGATCTTACAACGCAAGGATAGGTATTTTAAGTATCAGCTAACCACATCACATGTTATAGCAATCTGTCAGGCGATTAAATAGTCAATGACGTGGCACGCAACCATTGGTTGATGCGTGCAACGTCTTACCAGGAGAACGTGACGTTGTAATTGGACAGCGCTATATGATGAGGTCACTCAGAACCATCTCACTGTAATGCCCCGCCCATGCCCACCATGTGAGCTGCAGCAGCACTTAAGGGACAGTTCGAAATTTTACTGGGGTGGGGAGTTGGTCCAAAATAGGGGAGGGTTGTCAAACATATTTTTTTGCTTTGGGGAGGGTTGTGTGATTTTTTTATATTGGGCACAGGGGAGGGTGGTGTATTTTTTCCCTGGTTTACATTCCCCATTTAGCAGGTTTTACTATATAATGTCTTCCATATAGTCACATTTCCACATCTGTTTGCTTGCACCTCCCCTATCAAGGTGTTTTAGTACTTCCCTTATGCACTACACTTTTCTGCATGATTACTATACAGTCGACTCTATCCTGCCCTCTATACATAGTGACAATAGTAGATCTGCAATAAGTTAACTAGCAATCATACCACATAATATCTGCACCGATTTTCAATATAAATCCACAAGAACAAAAACGAATAGCTGATAGGCAGTAGAGACGCCAGGGTCATCATTGGGCATGAAAGAACAGTCAAGACATGATATATGCAGCTCAAAAAGCTCTCCTATTCATCTTGTTTAGACCAAACACATTTGATCTACTATATAACTGATTCCCCTCTTCACAGTTGTAAAAATAGTCAAACGTTTAATAAAATAGTGACGAATTTAATTCAAATGAATCGATTCTTTTAAATGATTATTTTTTACTAACTGAGCGATGTGCTTCGCCAGGTCGCAGTTGTAAATGAGAACTTGTTCTCAACTGGCCTACCTGGTTAAATAAAGGTTAAATAAAAAAATTGTACAGTAGTAGTTGGGGTTAAATTGTGGTGAATCGAATCATGAGAATCAAAATAATAATATGAGAATCGCAAATAGTAGAAGGAAACAATTTAGCTGTAGCCTTCCTTTCGAATTGTGTCGATGCAAAACTCTTTGTTGATACTTTAAGTCGATTTGGACATTCAATTTATGGGATGTTGTAACTCAAAAGATGCTAGTAGTCAGCCTGAATTACACACTTCTAATGGGAAGACTAGAAAATCCGCGGTGCATGCTGAAACAGTCATTTACAATGCTGAAACAGTCATTTACAACGTTTCCCCCGCAAACCTTCCAATTAAATGTTGACTGCAAAAGTAGGCCTACCTGGGCAGAATGATATCATGAAGATTGGTATCAATCGGGTGCACATTTGTTCTGCATACTCTGCCATCACATGTGCAGTACAGAAACCTGACAGGAACCCTTCTTGTCTAACACAAATGGACTGTGAGTGAAACTTAGCGGGGACATTCTTTCAATGGTGTTCTCCAACACCTGAAACCAATATAGTGGATTAGGGGGGTACCCTGCCTGGGACTCAAACCCTGGTCCCTGTGACTGTCATTCCAAACCCATTATACTGTCACAATCCTCGCTGTATGAGCCATGATACAATTAATACCAAGTGAGTTAACCCTATTGGCACGATGCATAGGGTGTTTGCCTTTGACGCCAGTGACCGGGTTTCACTTCCTTGTCCTGTTGTTTGCTACATTCGTGTCAAAATTGGGAATACAAAGAGGCTAAAATCTCTTTTTTTGTATTAATGAATACAACTTTATTTTAAATTTTTAATATGAATATAATTTTTATTCGCTGTCTCGCATCAAATTAATCCATTATTCAGTTAATTACATGTGTATGGCCTTGGGGACAATACATGATCCTACCAAGACACCACAATGCAATGATTTTAAGGTCTACAAAGGCACAGTACAAGGACAGTCTGGCTGTGTTTTTACTTCTGATACTGATGCGCTGTCTGTTGCAGATCATCATTTTTCCCAGCAGGCCCACTTATTCGGGAAAGCTTAAAGCGCGTTATTCCTCGAACCTAACGCTTCATTATAGGCTAAATATTTGTCATTTCAACTTTTAAAACGTATTACATGTTATATGTGGCATAACCACAACCAGTCAACAATGTTTTAATCTGATTAGTTTACTTCGAAAGTCTCCTGTAGGCTACCTGCGCACGTTCATCCACTCCGCTCTAATATAATTCCAGCATCCAAACTGCAACGGACATTCAATCTGTTACAAAACCACAAAAAGGTTTCATGACATTCGGAGATTGTCAAGCCAAGCGATCGACACTGAGTAGGAAGGGGTGTATTTTCAGTTTGTCAAGATTTACATACTCTATTTGATTTTGGTGTTGAAAACGCAATCCATGATAAAACGCTCAAAGTCAGCAAACGGTATGCAGTTATTTGTTGCTTATTGGTTGTGTGTGGTACATTGGCAAGGACACGTTTTAGTCTAACATGTGTTGCATATATTTGATATAATTAGAAATATAGCATCAAAATGTTGAAAATCGGATTTCCCCCTAGCTGATCATTGTCTGCAGCCGCCTCTGATCGTAGTGTAATGAGTCAGGCAGGGAGAAGAGTGAGCTTGTGAACCCTCAACCCTCTGGCCATAGCCCTGCGTGGCATCGACTGTGCCACAAAACATGCTGAATTGGTCAAGTCGATATCCATGTTTATAAACACAGGGTTGCTATGGTGGTAATCATTTTTGAGTACATTTTCTGTGTGTGGGGGGGTTGCAAATACATTTTGAACTGTCCCTAAAAGCAACGTAATGATCAGCTTACTTCACAGTACAGCTGAGTACAGCACATCAGCTCCAAGTGATAGAGTAATTCAGTGGTTAGTGTGCAGTAGCGCTGCATGGGTAAAATCACTGCAGAAGCCAAGACAGATTTTTCCCCCATACTACAATCTATGCATTGTGATAATTGCGTTGTTTGCTATACCCTTTTTTCATGTGCCTTGCGACCGTGATATATAGGCCTAAAGGCCGAGACAATAAGAAGATACAGTGGCAGAATAAATTCAACCACACCTTCGTTTCATCACAAAACCGGAGAGCAACCTCTGTCCAGTGAAGTCCACAAAGCATATCGCACATAACAAACCGTTATATGACCTATAGCATGGTCAAGCAAGTTAATGTTTTCTGACAGTGTCGGACCACTAAACAACTATTGATTTAGAACCACGGAGAGTTGCCGCAAGTCGCAAAGAAAACAGGGGCTGCCTCCACTATTCCAGCAACATTACTGTGCCTGCTGCAGTATAGTGATTTTATGACATTGCTGCTTCTAGGACAGAGAGAGTTGAAGGTGAAAGGGAACAGATTCCGTTTGACTTCTGGAAGAGAAAAAAACCTCCCTAAAGCCTTTATTTATCCAAAAGTGAAACCCAGGAGAATTGACAGATGCACAGAGCGGTTCCCTTTATGTTAGAACTGACAGAGACAGTAGGTGTAAGAGAGAGACAGAGTCAGGCTTGGTAAGGCTTGTGGAAAGTACATAAAGTATGGCTGAGAGGAGAGCGAGATGGAGGAACCACGTGAGAAACAACAGAAAGAGAATCACGAGTCACAGGTTTTAGAGAGGGAGGGGGAGAGTTATGTCCAGTAAAGAAACGGAATACGGACCCAGATGTAGCAGACGCTGATTAATCTTCATACACCCTTGACCTTGAGCTAGACCAGTCATGTCCTCAGAGGCAGCTAGGGGGCGCTGTGGCTAGGCCCCTCTCACCAGCACTGGCTAAAAGGTGTGTGAACATGCAGTATGTGGTGGCGTTTTTATTAAACAGATTGACATTGTACATAAAATAATATGTGTTACTGGGTGTTGAGTTGGGATTTTTGAATTGCACACCTGGAACATCCTGCCTATTCCTTGACTGCATGATCAAACTAGATGGTTGGTAACTCTATTCTCAATACAACTATTTTGCTTCCCCAACAACATGCTCTGCCAAATACTGTTGTTAGAAGTTTGGGCAGCCTTTTTAGAATAAAATGCCCAAGTTAGAGGTTTTATATTTTTCAAATGGTGAATTAAGCACATAAAGTTATAGTTTTACAATGTCTTATGGAAATGGATGTATTGTGGAGTATTTTGGAGTATTTTTGTTTTGAATTAATTTAACCAGATGCTGCTTGCTGCTGCTTTTTTGTTTTTCAGCATTTTATGGTGCCTTCAGGACTAGCAAAGTGGTGTACATATGAAGCAAAAGTAAACTGTTTGATATATAACATTTGAATGGGCACCGTGTTGGAACCAAGTGCGACAAGACAAGACGAACAAAACTCAAATTTAGATGCAAATTACAATGTTGTCGTGGAATATTGGGTTCAAACAAGGAGAATAGTTTGCCAAACTCTGTGCTATGGCTGTACGATGGTTTGTGAGTAGCAAAATGGTCAGTGTGGACGAGGGAGCTTTTGGATCCTGAGGAGTAGTTCTGACCACGTCAATCAGACATGATGCTACAGCCTGACTATGAGAACATTGGCACTATTCTTATGACCGAAGAACTGTTAAATAATTTATTTTAGAATGCAAGAGACAAAATGAAGGTGCAAAAATAGAGCAACAATTATTGTGACAAAATGGATTAATAGTCCAGAGAAAGTATATATTGTCTGCTGGTGGCAACATCTACAACATAATTTACACATAAAGGGAAATAAATAATACAGTATTGTTATCTGAACATGGGCAGATGTGTCATCATATACAAACTACATGGACCCCCTTCACACCTGGTGGTAGATTTCTATTGGAAGAATTTCAGATATGATGAAATGTCTCGTTGTTTTGATACAGCTTGTTGCCTTTTATTCAAATATGCCCTGTCAATAAACATTGTCATCCCCAGAATGTTCCATGTCAACTTTCTTCAGAAACACATAGAGTCAAAAACACTCTTTCTAAAAAAAAAAAAGAAATACACTTTATTCGTTGCATCAATGCTAACCAGTATTTTACCAAATGTACAGTACCAGTCAAAAGTTTGGACACACTCATTCCAGGGTTTTTCTTTATTTTAATATTTACTACATTGTAGAATATTAGTGAAGACATTACAACTATGAAATGACACATATGGAATAATGTAGTAACCAAAAAAGTGTTAAACAAATCTAAATATATTTTAAATTTGAGATTCTTAAAAGTATCCACCCTTTTAAAAAAAACGTTGTTTTTTTTACCCCCTTTTCTTCCCAATTTCGTGGTATCCAATTTTTAGTAGTTACTATCTTGTCTCATCGCTACAACTCCCGTACGGGCTCGGGAGAAACGAAGGTCGAAAGCCATGCGTCCTCCGAAACAAACCCAACCAAGCCGCACTGCTTCTTAACACAGCGTGCATCCAACCCGGAAGCTAGCCGCACCAATGTGTCGGAGGAAACACCGTGCACCTGGTTAGCGTACACTGCGCCCGGCCCGCCACAGGAGTCGCTAGTGCGCGATGAGACAAGGATATCCCTACAGGCCAAACCCTCCCTAACCCGGACGATGCCAATTGTGTGTCGCCCCACGGAACTCCAGGTGGCGGCCGGCTGCGAACAGAGCCTGGGCGCGAACCCAGAGTCTCTGGTGGCACAGCTATAATGTAGCCACCCTTTGCCTTAATGACAGCTGTGAACACTCTTGGCAATCTCTCAACCAGCTTCATGAGGTAGTCACCTGGAATGCATTTAAATGAA
This sequence comes from Oncorhynchus gorbuscha, assembly GCF_021184085.1. Classification (NCBI taxonomy): domain Eukaryota; kingdom Metazoa; phylum Chordata; class Actinopteri; order Salmoniformes; family Salmonidae; genus Oncorhynchus; species Oncorhynchus gorbuscha. The sequence continues at coordinate 43,440,083 of NC_060183.1, read as the reverse complement.
CAGGTGTGCCTAGTTAAAAGTTAATTTGTGGAATTTATTTCCTTCTTAATGCGTTTGAGCCAATCAGTTGTGTTGTGACAAGGTAGTGGTGGTATACAGAAGATAGCCCTATTTGATAAAAGACCAAGTCCATATTATGGAAAGAACAGCTCAAATAAGCAAAGAGAAACGACAGTCCATCATTTCTTTAGGACATGAAGGGCAATCAATCCAGAAAATTTCAAGAACTTTGAATGTTTCTTCAAGTGCAGTCGCAAAAATCATCAAGCGCTATGATGGCCATCAGCAAAGTGGAGGTGTTGTTTCCTACCTTCACCACCTGGAGGGGACCCGTCAGGAAGTCCAGGACCCAGTTGCACAGGGGGCCCTGGGTTGAGACCCAGGGCCCCAAACTTAATGATGAGCTTGAGGGCTCTATGGTGTTGAATGCTGAGCTATAGTCAATGAACAGCATTCTTACATAGGTATTCTTCTTGTCCAGATGGGATAGGGCAGTGTGCAGTGCGATGGCGATTGCATCATCTGTGGATCTATTGGGGTGGTAAGCAAGTTGAAGTGGGTCTATGGTGGTATGTAAGGTAGAGGTGATATGATCCTTGACCAGCCTCTCAAAACACTTTGAGATGACAGAAGTGAGTGCTATGGGGCGAAAGTCATTTAGTTCAGTTACCTTTGCTTTCTTAGGTACACGAACAATGGTGGAAGCAAGTGGGGACAGCAGACTGGGATAGGGAAAGATTTCATATGTCCGTAAACACTCCAGTCAGCTGGTCTGTGCATGCTCTGAGGATGTGGCTAGGGATGCTGTCTGGGCCGGCAGCCTTGTGAAGGTTAACACGCATTAATGTCTTACTCACGTTGGCCACGGAGGAGAGCCCACAGTCCTTGGTTGCGGGCTGCGTCGGGGGCACTGTGTTATCCTCAAAGTGGACAAAGAAGTTGTTTAGCTTGTCCGGGGTCCACGACGTGACTGGTTTTCCCTTTGTAGTCCGTGATTGTCTGTAGACCCACCCTTCCACATACGTCTCATGTCTGAGCCGTTGAATTGCGACTCCACTTTGTCTCTGTACTGACGTTTTGCCTGTTTGATTGCCTTACGGAGGGAATAACTACACTGTTTGTATTCGGTCATATTCCCAGTCACCTTGCCATGGTTAAATGCAGTGGTTATTCTCAGAGGCTACCCGGAACATATCCCAGTTCGGGTGATCAATACAATCTTGAAGCATGGATTCCGATTGGTCAGACCAGCATTGAACAGGCCTTAGCACGGGTACTTCCTATTTTCAGGTCTCTCCAGAGATGCTCGATCGGGTTCAAGTCCGGGCTCTTGCTGGGCCTCTCAAAGACATTCAGAGACTTGTCCTGAAGCCACTCCTGCGTTGTCTTGGCTGTGTGCTTAAGGTTGTTGTCCTGTTGGAAGGTGAACCTTCACCACAGTTTGGGGTCCTGAGCGCTCTGGAGCACGTTTTCATCAAGGCTCTCTCGGGACTTTGCTCCATTCATCTTTGTCTCGATCCTGACCAGTCTCCCAGTCCTTGCTGCTGTAAAATATCCCCACAGCATGATGCTGACACCACCATGCTTCACCGTAGGAAGGGTGCCAGGTTTCCTCTAGATGTGACAATTGGTATTCAGACTAAAGAGGTCAAGCCTGGTTTCATTAGACCAGAGAGTCCTTTAGGTTCCTTTTGGCAAACTCCAAGTGGGCTGTCATGTGCCTTTTACTGAGGAGTGTCTTCCGTCTGGCCACTCTACCACAAAGGCCTGATTGGTGGAGTGCTGCAGAGATGGTTGTCCTTCTGGAAGGTTCTCCCATCTCCAAAGAGGAACTCTGGAGCGCTGTCAGAGTGACAATCAGGTTCTTGGTCACCTCCCTGAGCAAGGACCTTCTCCCCCGATTGCCCTGTTTGGCCGGGTGGCAAGCTATAGGAAGAGTCTCCAAACTTCTTCCATTTAAGAATGATGGGGGCCACTGTGTTCTTGGGGACCTTCAATTATGTAGAAATGTTTTGGTACCCTTCCCCAGATCTGTGCCTCGACAAAATCCTGTCTCAGAGCTTTACGGACAATTCCTTAGACCTCATGGCTTATTATTTGCTCTGACATGCACCGTCAACTGTGGGACCTTATATAGACAGGTGTGTGCCTAAAATTTACCACATGTGGACTCCAATCAAGTTGAAGAAACATCTCAAGGATGATCAATGGAAACAGGAGGCACCTGAGCTCAATTTCAAGTCTCATATCAAAGGGTCTGAATACTTATGTAAATAAGGTATTTCTGTTTTTATTTTTAATACATTTTCAAAAAATGTCTCACTTTGTCAGTATGGGGTATTGTGTTTAGATTGATCAGGAAAAATGTGTTTAATCCATTTTTAGAAAAAGTCTGTAATGTAACAAAATATGGAAAAGGGGTCTGAATACTTTCCAAATGCACTGTATGTGGAGGCAGTGAAAATAGCAGAAGGAGTGAGTAGAGAGGAGATGGTAGTGGATGCCATGCAGGAGATGGATCCTGACCCATTAATAGTGAAGAAGGTGGACTTTGTTTCGTTTATAGCGCAAGTCGTAAATTGCACTAGTCAAACTAATAAAAAATCAAAACCTGTGGAGAGATCTGAATAGTACAGTTTGTTACTTTTATTTGAAATTCAAGGTAGTAGTGCGAATTTGGTTAGTGTTCTTGTTTTTGGTAATTAGTATGAATTTGTTCATCCAAAACATAATTTGTTTTTCTGGGTATTTTTTACTACCCCGTTCAATACATAATACTCTCCATTACTCTGTTTTTGTATCGGTATTAGCACAGTATACATGATCCCAAATCTAGCTCCAAGTCGTCGGAAATTTGGAAACACTCAAAAGTAGATTGTGCTGATTTACTGGCACATTAAACCACGTTGCGTGCCGTAGTTTAAAGAACTCTGTGGGTAGTACTAAAAACAATGACAATGATATCAGAATTATTCTATTTTACAGTAATGCACCTTCACCATTATCATTACTATTTAAACAATAAAAATAAACCGGTGTGCGTGTGCTTGTTTATGTAATCCGATAAATATTGTGGCGTAACAGCAAGCAGGTCAGCTACCAGGAGGAGACTAGTCGAGGCCTGGTGACAGACGGAGTCTAAATCACGAGGCGATGGCTCCCTCTGCTGGACTTGCCAGGTCTCGACGGCTCTCGGGCCAGGACTAATTGGGGCTGATTGTGGTTGGTGAGTAATCAAGGGGCTGATTTCTCACCAGCTGGACGAGTCCCATAAAGTTGCCAGAAGGTCAGCACACCGGGAAGGGACTGGGGGAAGAGAGGTTACTCCTGTTAAGTCGTGCTCAGTCCCAGGGATAACGAAGGGAGCTCAGTTTTGTTCCCCACAGGATACAGCAAAACCCGGAGCCCAGAAGACGGTATTCCGGAGAGGGTCTCCTCCAGGAGACCTATTATTTTAATTTGGTTTGTTATTTAAATAAACATCCTTGAATCCGAGCTAATCCAACTCTGTCCGTGTCTGATCTGTGTAAACGTCTTGACCAAAACCCTTGGTCTGCCACAATATGCATTTTAAATTTAGAATCCAACTTCTGTATAATCCAAACTATGGCTAAAGCCCACTTTGTTCGTGTCGGGGAAATGAAATGTACATTTATTTGTATATTTCTCCAGTGCCCTTTAAAAAAATAGCAATATATATTTTTTATATATTCCCTCCCCCCTTAACAATTTTAATCTGCTTATGTGTACCTTTTCCAGGTCCAGCCATAGTCTCCACTATTTTTTTAAACCTTTATTTAACTAGTCCAATGCTCTAACCACTGGGCTACCTGTCACTCCATTGTACACCAAGGGACTTTTATCAGGGCCCCTTGGAAGTCCAAATTAATAGATAAAGAGAACTGATCATCACAGTGTCTTTGACCTGACATGATATAAAGAGGTATGGGATTTATTTCATACTCCTGTCCAGAGGCTGTCAACCTGCCAGTCTCTGAGTCACCACTTTGTGGTACATGATGAAGAGAAGCAAGATGACAACGCAGTCATCTAAGAAGCTTTGCAGGCCGAACAGGACCTTAAGCAAGACGTCCAGCGAAGTGGCCAGGTAGACCAGACACAAATATGGGTACAGGACATCCAGTAGTTGGCCCCCCATGGAGAACATCTCCCCGAAGGCGTGGCACAGCAGCGTGGGGATGTCCCGCAGTCGATCCACGAGAGATCTGGGCTGGCCTGAGAACCACCGATTATAGTCCTTGAGATCCTGCAAGATGAGTATCAGCTCAGCCTGCCTATCCTGAACCTGCTGCAGTGAGGCGTGGTCTTGGAAGAGCAGGAAAAGCAATGAGTTTCCTGCTCTGACTGAATCTGAGGGACACATTATATACTGAATCAAGTGCTCTCAGGGTAGTGGTTGAGGCCTGCATATATATAACATAACTAAAATCTAAAACTGCCAGTAATGTACATCATACCAGCTCCTTCCTGGACTCCAGAGAAAAACAAACCTTATGCCGGTAATAATAAACCTATTCTCAGCTTGAGCTTCCTTATCAAGTTCTCCACATGCACAGTGAAACCCAAATATTTGTACACTTTGACTTGCTCTATAGTATGTCCAGCCAATGTAGCAATGATATGATGAGTAACATGCCTGGCATTTGAAAAGATCATGCATTTTGTTTTACCCGAATTCAGAACCAGATTTAAATTATACAGATTCTATTGTATGATGTTAACTGCTCTTTGGGTATTTTCAAAAGCTAAAGATAAACTACTACCAATTGAATGAAGAATAGTATCATCTGCATAAAAAGGAACATCCGCTGTTTCAATATGATCCCCAATGTTGTTGATATACAAAATGAACAACAGTGGGCCCAAAATAGAAACTTGTGGAACACCTGAGCACAACTCTTTGTACTCAGATTTACAACAATCCGCTATTACACATTGTGTACAATTTGATAGGTAATTTATAAACCAATCTAGACCACGACCAGAAAATTCCACAACATTTTAACCGTTGCACTAACACAGCATGGTTCACGGTGTCAAATGCCTTCGACAAATCAATAAAGACAGACATACACAGTGGATGTCACAGTGGATGTCATTTAAAACCTTCAATGATGCTGAAACAATGCTGTGGCCAGACCTGAAACCTGATTGCATTCCATTTAAGATGTTGTTTTCTTGGAGGTAGGCCTTCAGCTTCCTACTAAACTAAGGACTCCAGTACCTAAGATAGTACAGACAATTTTGATATGGGTCGATAGTTGTCAAGTGTTAGTCCACATCCCTACATTGGTTTTCATCTATTACACCCATTCATATCCTGTACTACATATCCATTGGTATTATGATAGTGTGGGTGAGATAGAGAGATTGTAAATCAAAGAACCCGTCCACAGTCATGCAAAAATGGGCTGCAGATTCCTGGATGGGGGTTGTCCGAGTAGAATCCCTTTAGGTGCCCGTTATCCCAGTCCCCGCGTAACCTGCGGGAGACAAAATAAGCACCAGTTTAATGAATGTAAGTCTTTCCGCTTCAGTTTAATAACATTGAGCCTAATAGAGATTTATCAATTTATCAATTGAATATAATATTTTGTATGTAATATTATTTAAATCTTGTGTTGAAACTGTGCAGGTTAAAAGACAGCAGCTTCCCCCCTGATCCATTTCTGGGTTGATAAGTAAAGGAGAATAATGAGCAACATTACATTTCATAATGGTGGGAGCAAGTTTGCAAGACAAATATAACCATTTCCATGCCAGTGGTGGTGGTGTAACAAACCACCAAATAACACCCTTGTAGTACATAGGCTACAACAATGCATTCAAATCAAATGTATTTATGTAGCCCTTCTTACATCAGCTGATATCTCAAAGTGCTGTACAAAAACCCAGCCTAAAACCCCAAACAGCAAGCAAGGCAGGTGTAGAAGCACGGTGGCTAGGAAAAACTCCCTAGAAAGGCCAAAGCCTAGGAAGAAACCTAGAGAGGAATCAGGCTATGAGGGTTGGCCAGTCCTCTTCTGGCTGTGCCGGGTGGAGATTATAACAGAACATGGCCAAGATGTTCAAATGTTCCTAAATGACCAGCATGGTCAAATAAAAATAATCACAGTAGTTGTCGAGGGTGCAGCAAGTCAGCACCTCAGGAGTAAATGTCAGTTGGCTTTTCATAGCCGATCATTAAGAGTATCTCTACCGCTCCTGCTGTCTCTAGAGAGTTGAAAACAGCAGGTCTGGGACAGGAAGCACGTTCGGTGAACAGGTCAGGGTTCCATAGCCGCAGGCAGAACAGTTGAACCTGGAGCAGCAGCATGGCCAGGTGGACTGGGGACAGCAAGAAGTCATGCCAGGTAGTCCTGAGGCATGGTCCTAGGGCTCAGGTCCTCCTAGAGAGAGAAAGAAAGGGAGAAAGAGAGAATTAGAGAGAGCATACTTAAATTCACACAGGACACTGGATAAGATAGGAGAAGTACTCCAGATATAACCAATTCTCTCTTCATACAGGCTACTAGTAAAACAAATTATAGAAGAGGTATACATATTCATGTAACAAAAACCCATAGACTAGCTACCACAGGAGCTACAAATAGTTAGGGTGAATTGGGCAGGCTAGTGCTGAGCTAGTTAGCGGTTAGTATTCGACAGTCAAATACAAACGTCATATAATATAACTTGTTAAAATACATATAATTGGTGTGTCTCATATGTACACATGAAAATACAAAAAAATATGAGCAATTAAAACCATTAGGAGCTAAAAACATGCATGATAAAAATGTAAATCATTGCAGCCACCATTTTGTCTCACAGGCTTAAATGCAAAGCAAGCCAACGGCAAGCCTGGCTTTATAGAGTACCACAGTTTGAGTCATAATACCCATAAAACCTAGCGGTCAAACAGGGTATTGGTTCCAATAGTTTTTCCACCATTCATTTTTCCCATAGGGGACTTTAGAAACACTTAAAATAAGGGCTGTGTTTCGTTTCAGGTTACGATTGCGTGACATTTGACAACCGTGTAAATTTCTCTAGGTCAAGGTGACTTTTATCAATATAATTTGCCTGTATTTACCCCCCAAAAATGAAATGCTAATTAGCTGCTAATGTGGCTATCATAAATAACTACAAATGCCATGGATGATCTGGACGAGACTCAAGGCAACGGTAAGAATCTCTGGGTTAACTATCTAATGTTAGCTAAACATAGTAATTCATAAATTGTCAAAATTTCTTTAAATGGGCAATTCTGTGAACTGTCTTTTGCAAGTTTTAAAATGATGCAATACATGTTAGGTGTCAGCTAGAGATGACGTGCAGGAGCTTGCAGGGATTTGTAGTTTTGCATGGTCTACTTTGATCCTAATTAGCATTTTCAAATCTGAGAGTGAGTGGAGCCAAATATATTGATAAAAGTCACTTTGTCCGAGAGAGATTTACATGGTTATCAAAACCTCACGCCGGGGTAAAGCCTACATGAAACACATCCCTTATTTTAAGTGTTTCTAAAATCCCCTATGGGAAAAATGATTGGAACAATTTCCCTGTTTGACCTGTTTTTTTGCTGGAGTCAGGTAGTAGATGTGCTTATTAGCACAAAGACTTTCAAAGGCTCTGAAACAGATATGGCGTTTTTTTCTTCTTTGAGTTTTATTGGCAGACTACAATTAATAAGGTGTATTTACGCCACCTACTGTACAGGGTACTTTGCGGAACTAAAATGAGAAGAAAAAAGGTCCGTTGTCACATTCAGACCCTTTTTGCCAGGCAAGCAGAAGGGTGCAGAGGAGAATTTGATGTGATGGCAAAGACCAGTCTAGTTAAACCTTTTTCTTTTATCACTTGCTCCACCTCGTTCTCCACCCATGTGATCCTTTTAGATTCCAGAGATGTCAGAAGGACCATTGGGGGTCCATTAAGTCTCATCTTCTTTCTCTGTACTTTTCTCCTGTCATCCCTCTCTCTCGCCGACTCCCTCTCTCTCGCCGACTCCCTCTCTCTCGCCGACTCTCTCTCGTCAAGATCCTCTCTCGCCGACTCCCTCTCTCTCGCCGACTCGCCGACTCTCTCTCTCGCCGACTCCCTGTCTCTCGCCGACTCCCTGTCTCTCGCCGACTCCCTCTCTCTCGCCGACTCTCTCTCGTCAAGATCCTCTCTCTCGCCGACTCCCTCTCTCTCGCCGACTCGCCGACTCCCTCTCTCTCGCCGACTCCCTCTCTCTCGCCGACTCCCTCTCGTAACTCCGATCCTTCGTCCTTCTGTTCACCTGATTTAGAATTCCTCACAATCAAATGTCGACCGCATTATCTTCCAAGGGAATTCTCTTCGATTATAATCACAGCCGTATATATACCCCCCCAAGCAGACACATCGATGGCTCTGAACAAACTTTATTTGACTCTTTGCAAACTGGAATCCATTTATCCGGAGGCTGCATTCATTGTAGCTGGAGATTTTAACAAGGCTTATCTGAAAACAAGACTCCCTAAATTTTATCAGCAACCAGGGCGGGAAAAACCTTGGATCATTGCTATTCCAACTTCCGCGACGCATATAAGGCCCTGCCCCGCCCTCCTTTCGGAAAAGCTGACCACGACTCCATTTTGTTGATCCCTGCCTACAGACAGAAACTAAAAACAAGAAGCTCCCGGGCTGAGGTCTGTTCAACGCTGGTCCAACCAATCTGATTCCACACTCCAAGACTGCTTCCATCACGTGGACTGGGATATGTTTCGTATTGCGTCAGACAACAAATACGCTGATTCGGTGAGCGAGTTCATTAGAACGTCCGTTGAAGATGTCGTTCCCATAGCAACGATTAAAACATTCCCAAACCAGAAACCGTGGATTGATGGCAGCATTCGCGTGAAACTGAAAGCCCGAACCACTGCTTTTAATCAGGGCAAGGTGACCGGAAACATGACCGAATACAAACAGTGTAACTATTCCCTCCGCAAGGCAATCAAACAAGCTAAGCGTCAGTATAGAGACAAAGTAGAATCTCAATTCAACGGCTCAGACACAAGAGGTATGTGGCAGGGTCTACAGTCAATCACGGATTACAACAAGAAAACCAGCCCAGTCACGGACCAGGATGTCTTGATCCCAGGCAGACTAAATAACTTTTTTGCCCGCTTTGAGGACAATACAGTGCCACTGACACGGCCCGCAACTAAAACATGCGGACTCTCCTTCACTGCAGCCGACGTGAGGAAAACATTTAAACGTGTCAACCCTCACAAGGCTGCAGGCCCAGACGGCATCCCCAGCCGCGCCCTCAGAGCATGCGCAGACCAGCTGGCTGGTGTGTTTACGGACATATTCAATCAATCCCTATCCCAGTCTGTTGTTCCCACATGCTTCAAGAGGGCCACCATTGTTCCTGTTCCCAAGAAAGCTAAGGTAACTGAGCTAAACGACTACCGCCCCGTAGCACTCACTTCCGTCATCATGAAGTGCTTTGAGAGACTAGTCAAGGACCATATCACCTTCACCCTACCTGACACCCTAGACCCACTCCAATTTGCTTACCGCCCAAATAGGTCCACAGACGATGCAATCACAACCACACTGCACATTGCCCTAACCCATCTGGACAAGAGGAATACCTATGTGAGAATGCTGTTCATCGACTACAGCTCGGTATTTAACACCATAGTACCCTCCAAGCTCGTCATCAAGCTCGAGACCCTGGGTTTCAACCCCGCCCTGTGCAACTGGGTACTGGACTTCCTGACAGGCCGCCCCCAGGTGGTGAGGGTAGGCAACAACATTTCCACCCCGCTGATCCTCAACACTGGGGCCCCACAAGGGTGCGTTCTGAGCCCTCTCCTGTACTCCCTGTTCACCCACGACTGCGTGGCCACGCACACCTCCAACTCAATCATCAAGTTTGCGGACGACACAACAGTTTTAGGCTTGATTACCAACAACGACGAGACGGCCTACAGGGAGGAAGTGAGGGCCCTCGGAGTGTGGTGTTAGGAAAATAACCTCACACTCCTTGTCAACAAAACTAAGGAGATGATTGTGGACTTCAGGAAACAGCAGAGGGAACACCCCCCTATCCACATTGATGGGACAGTAGTGGAGAGGGTAGTACGTTTTAAGTTCCTCGGCGTACACATCACAGACAACTGAATTGGTCCACCCACACAGACAGCATCGTGAAGAAGGGGCAGCAGCGCCTCTTCAACCTCAGGAGGCTGAAGAAATTCGGCTTGTCACCAAAAGCACTCACAAACTTCTACAGATGCACAATCGAGAGAATCCTGTTGGGCTGTATCACCGCCTGGTACGGCAACTGCTCCGCCCACAACCGTAAGGCTCTCCAGAGGGTAGAGAGGTCTGCACAACGCATCACCGGGGGCAAACTACCTGCCCTCCAGGACACCTACACCACCCGATGTCACAGGAAGGCCATAAAGATCATCAAGGACAACAACCCGATAATAACCACCCGAGCCACTGCCTGTTCACCCCGCTATCATCCAGAAGGCGAGGTGCAAAATGCATACTTATAGAAGGTGTCTGTTGTGCTTGTATGCCCATAGCTGCCATCAATAGGCAAAATCTGTAAGGCATTTGACTAATTATTATGATTGATTAAAAGGAGGAAGAACACAATTCAATTGTTTGCGTCGCATAAGACTCTCCTAGGCCTGCTACTACTTACCTTGAGCTAAGGAAAATAATCATTGTAGAACAGATTTGTTCCTATAAAATAAACAGCTACAGAACCTGATATTTGACCCAACGTGTGAAGCCTACAGCACAGGGGTATGCAACTTTTACCCTATGACAAAGGCTTCCCACACTCAGTCACCTGAACCCCAAAGGGCTGCACATCTTCTTTTTATTCCCCTGCCCTACAAAGTTGATTCAAATAATCATCCAGGTTTGTTAATCTGAATCAGCTGTGTAGTGTTAGGACAAAAACCTAAATGTAAGGCTACTGTTCAATTTTAGAAGGGTGCTCCTCCATCACCGCTTTTATCCATTTATGTCAGGGGCCATGGACCGGTACACATCAGCTCAGGTTAATAGAACTCCCTCATTAGCAGCACAACAGCCTTTCACAGGTGAAAAGCATTAATTACCCAACCGTCTACAATTTTAGCCCAGACAGAGAGAAAGATATTGGCCTCTAATGGCCAAAATGCTGCATTTGCATGCACTTTCACAATTTGAATGTAGTCAACTGGGTGGGACTACCAACTTCATTGGCTGAGCCCTACTGGTGACCCTGTTGAAGTCATGTCCAATCGGGTCATCAGAAGGGCTCAGACAATTGTGAAGAAGAAATGTTACTACTTTAATATGAAGATAGCCTCAATGGCGTTGCCCATGCTGTCACAGACACTATATTGGCACAGATACGTAGTCTTTTATCTTTTTATGGCTGGGGGCAGTATTGAGTAGCTTGGCTGAATAAGTTGTCCAGAGGTGCCCAGAGTAAACTGCCTGCTACTCAGTCCCAGAAGCATATTATTAGTATATTTGGATAGAAAACACTCTGAAGTTTCTAAAACTGTTTGAATGATGTCTGTGAGTATAACAGAATAGACATGGCAGGCAAAAATCTGAGAAAAAATCCAACCAGGAAGTGGGAAATCGGATGTTGGTCGTTTTTCAACTCATTCCCTATTGAAGACACAGTGGGATATTGGTCATGTTGCGCTTCCTAGATGTCAACAGGCTTCCACTAGATGTCAACAGTCTTTAGAACCTTGTTTGATGCTTCTACTGTGAAGTGAGGGCGAATGAGAGGGGAATGAGTCAGAGGTCTGGCAGAATGCCTTGAGCTCGTGATGCTCGTTCACATGAGGGCGACCTCTGTTCCATCGCAATTCTACAGACAAAGGAATTCTCCGGTTGGAGCATTATTGAAGATTTATTTTAACACGCTTCGTGAGATTGGATTTGTTTACAAAACTCGCTAACAAAAGTAGCTATTTGAACATAAATGATGGACATTATTGAACAAAACAAACATTTATTGTGGAACTGGGATTCCTGGGAGTGCATTCTGATGAAGATCATCAAAGGTAAGTGAATTATTTATAATGTTATTTCTGACTTCTGTTGACTGCACAATATGGCAGATATCTTTTTGGCTTGTTTGGGCTCTGAGCGCCGTATTAACATTATTGCATGGTTTGCATTTCCGTAAAGGTTTTTTGAAATCTGACACAGCGGTTGCATTAAGCAGAAGTATATCTATATTTCTGTGCATAACAATTTTATTTTCATCAACATTTATTATGAGTATTTCTGTAAATTGATGTGGCTCTCTGCAAAATCACTGGATGTTTTTGGAACAACTGAACATAACGCTCCAACGAGATTTTTTTTTATAAATATGAACTTTATCGAACAAAACATACATGTATTGTGTAACATGAAGTCCTATGTGTGTCATCTGATGAAGGTCATCAAAGGTTAGTGATTAATTTTATCTCTATTTCTGATTTTTGTGACTCCTCTCTTTGGCTGGAAAAATGACTGTGTTTTTCTGTGACTTGGCTGACCTAACATAATCGTTTGTGGTGCTTTCGCCGTAAAGCCTATTTGAAATCGGGCACTGTGGTGGGATTAACAAGAAGTGTATCTTTAAAATGGTGTGAAATACTTGTATGTCTGAGGAATTTTAATTATGAGATTTCTGTTCTTTTGAATTTGGCGCCCTGCACTATCACTGGCTGTTGTCATATCGATCAGCCCTAAGAAGATTTATCTATCTCTATGAGGCAAGACAATTGTCATTCAGGATTAAAAGGTGACTGCACTTCCTGATTTGGCCTTAGCTGTGTTCGAATACTCGCACTAACTGTACTGTTTGTGACATGATTTGAGTATTTAGTATGCTTATTGGTCATAGTATACCCGTATAAATATATCATATTATACCTGTATACCTCTGGCCCTTCTTTGGACACTGTGTTAACTAACCTCCAGATGAGCTTCAATGCCATACAACTCTCCTTCCGTGGCCTCCAACTGCTCTTAAATGCAAGTAAAACTAAATGCATGCTCTTCAACCGATCGCTGCCCGCACCTGTCCGCCCGTCCAGCATCACTACTCTGGACGGTTCTGACTTAGAATATGTGGACTACAAATACCTAGGTTTCTGGTTAGACTGTAAACTCTCCTTCCAGACTCACATTCAGCATCTCCAATCCAAAAGCCCCATTTACTACCCACCACTGCAACCTATACGCTCTTGTTGGCTGGCCCTCGCTTCATACTTGTCGCCAAACCCACTGGCTCCAGGTCATCTACAAGTCTCTGCTAGGTAAAGCCCCGCCTTATCTCAGCTCACTGGTCACCATAGCAGCACCCACCCATAGCACACGCTCCAACAGGTAAATCTCACTGGTCACCCCCAAAGCCAATTTTTCCTTTGGCCGCCTTTACTTCCAGTTCTCTGCTGCCAATGACTGGAACGAACTGCAAAAATCACTGAAGCTGGAGACTCAGATCTCCCTCACTAAGCTTTAAGCACCAGCTGTCAGAGCAGCTCACAGATCACTGCACCTGTACATAGCCCATCTGTAAATAGCCCATCCAACTACCTCATCCCCTTGCTGTATGTATTTATTTATCTTGCTCCTTGGCACCCCAGTATCTCTACTTGCACATTCATCTTCTGCACATCTACCATTCCAGTGTTTAATTGCTATATTGTAATTACTTCGCCACCATGGCCTATTTATTGCCTTACCTCCTCTCCTTTATCCTTTCCTTATTTGCACACACTGTATATAGACTTTTTCTACTGTATTATTGACTGTATGTTTGTTTATTCCATCTGTAACTCTGTTGTTGTATGTGTCGAACTGCTTTGCTTTATCTTGGCCAGGTTGCAGTTGTAAATGAGAGCTTGTTCTCATCTAGCCTAACTGGTTAAATGAAGTAAAAAAATAGAAAAAAATAAAAATACTATGGATATATTTAGTATGCCAAATGTTCCAGGATATCGTACATAATTTGCCAAAATATGAGGAATACACGAAGAGGACACTATTTCCGTACTTTAGGGCCAATAATGCAATTCTTCAAGAAATGGGCGTGGCTTCACATCATTTCCAGATTTGTTGAAAATGGCGTAAAATATGCAGTCGAAGTACAACGAGCGGATTCACATTCATTGCTTTAACTAATTATGACAAATATTAACAAAATGTTGAGCAATGTAATAAAGTAATTACTTTTTAAATAAGTTAACTTACACGTTATATTGGCTGACAATTTGTTAGCTACACTGGTCTTACGAACCACATAGCGTATCAGTACAGCAGTATGTACCGGTATGTTGGCTACTTCTAGATCAAACTTGACAATATACTAACTATAGGCTATCTAACTAACTACCCAATGTTTGATGTGATTATTCCCGTCATTCTGAGCTTAGCTAAATGGTATAGTCATTGTGCGTTCTCAATGGACATTTGGGTGCTTTCGTAAATTCGCTCTGGCTGTCTACTCTGCTCTGAATTTACAAACAGACAATCTGACAACGCTCTGAATTCATGAAAGCATACTGTTTGTTTACAGTATACTAAAATGAACTAATAATATATAGTATGCAGTATATACTCATTAAGTATGTAGTATACAGTATGTTAGTATGGGTATTCGAGCACAGCTCTTGTTTTTCATCAATGCTCATTAAGAAATGCTAGCGGCCATGACTGAAGGCAAACAAGAATTGTCTTGGGGTGTGGTTTGATGTGGGTGTTTCTTCGATGTGTTTTTATCATTCAATTGCAATAAACAAGTGCAGTAGTGAAAACATAAGGTAAGCCAGCTTTGCTGTAGAAAACAAAGTTTTGAAGTTGAGGACTTCTCCCGATGAGCATTGATACCAGAGCAGGCTCATTTGGGCTACAGTTTGAATCACAACGTACCAGATGAGTGCGGAATCTGACTTTGGACATTGAATTATTATTATTTAAAAAATGTCGTGTTCGATCATAACATTCGGTTTCGGAAGTGAATGTAGTTGGTGGATCTACACATCTGTAATGAGGTAGGCTGTGCAGGTAGCCCAGATGAGAGTACGTCTGAGATGGGATGAAGGTGAAAGGATCAGTGATGAGTCTACCTACAAGACTGTACACATTTTTTGGTGGAAAATGTTCAGAAAAGGAGACAAGGGTGGATTTGCCACAGATGGGGACATAGATGGAAGGGGAGAATCTAGAAGAACAAACAGGCAGGGAGAAGAGGTACAGGAGAACAAAGTAGTAGTGTTTAAAAAAAAATCTGAGACAACCAGTAAAATGTTACATCTGATAACTTTGTCAGATGTACAGTGGTTCTTACTTTTGAAAGTTTTGAGCTTATGCAGTCACCGTTTGTGGTAGATGGTGGCAGATTGTGGTAAATTGAGTCTTGGCTGACACTTAAATAACGTGCCATAGAATTATGCGGAACCACGCAAGATGTGCTGCAGAATGCCTTAGGCTTATACGGTTCCAAAAAAGGACCGCAAAAAACATATGAAATAGGTTGTTCCAACCTGTAAACGAACCGTATGCTTTCAGTCGCGTGTACTAGCTCTTCACCTGTCAACCGGAAGTTGATGATGTTGTTATGCAATCTCTTGCTAGATAGTTAGCATAACAAGTTAGACATTTTACGACTTCAGGTGTATTCTTCAATTCAATCTGGAGAACCAGATGGGCATGGTTTGCACATTTGCTGATATTCCATTGGTTCTACTGTGCTTGGCAAGCTCAATTAAGTGTAACAAATACAGAACCCATGTCTGATGGGTACCTGTCTTTTGCTCCCACACCTCCATGAGTGTTTCTCTAACGGAACAATGACTGCGCTGGCGGTGAAGGTGGAGTCTGCTCCCGGTCTGACCCCTGGTCAGCTGACCCTGAGCGACCCCGCCTGTGGTCCCACCTGGTCCCTGCAGCGTACATTGGAACATGTAAATCTAGTTTAGAAAATATGGCAGCCATGTTTGTCAAGCAAGAACTCCCTAATCCCAGAATGCCGCTCACTGCGCCCGTTTCCTGAGTTCTTAACTTAGTTTGGCCACTTCACATGTGACAAATCTTTGTACTTGTTACGGCGTACACATGACAAGTAGTTTACAGTTAACTAATCATAAAGCCAATACAACCGTAGCACAAAGCTAAACAGAATTGCAAGATATAGCTCAATCCATTTTGGGAGGTGAAGTCCTTGGGGGAAGGTATTATGGAGAGGATGATGCAGGAAATATTAATAAGATGGGGAATGTATCAACAATAAATGGCCGGGCAGACAGTTTTTCTAAGCTAAATACCCCTGGAAAGGGGGTCTGATCTGGCAACCCTGAGGTACCATAGTTTACAATCTGATGCCGTGTTCAAATCAACTAACGACTTCAGTGCATTCAAGACAATGGGGGTACTCCAGTTGAGATCACCATAAGTCTGACAGACGCGTACGTGATAACCTGACTGCATTGTATGATGTTAGCTCATATTCAGTACCACCTTCAAAAGTGTTTTACACATGTGTCCATTACAATCTAGGCAAGAATCAGAAAGCATGAATAAAACGCTAAGTACATTATACTTACGGTACGCTACAGTAGAAATGACAACACGTTATGCAGAAAATAAGGCACTTTGACAGGAATGCACGCATGTCCACAGTTAATTGTAAGGAAGGCACTAAATGTGCAAGGACTGTATACTTGATCTGGGGAAGTGCTTGGGCTTTCTTTTGAAGGAAAGCTTGTCCGGCTCATTAAATTCTCAAATAGAAATGGTCTGCAACAGTGAAAAATGGCTACTTTTGTGAATGAATGAGGCAAAATTAGAAGCTGAAACGGCCTATAGAAAATTAGCAGGTAGTGTGCCTTGGTCTGAGGTCAGCGCGGGTTAAATGTCCACATGTTGGAACAGTGAGTACATTCTGACATCACGCGCATAAAATCAACTCCCACTGGGGCGACTGTTGAAGATGTTTGGAACTTGTGTGTGAAAAGGGTAATGTTGGCGTTACCTACACCTTTTTACTCAATGTTATCCTTTTGGTTTGCTACAGTTCAGTGTTGTGCCAAGCTGATGGTCAGTCGAATGGAAATCAAGAGCGGCTGGCAAGCTTGGCTTGCCTTTCCGATTGGTTTCATACAACTGCTCTTAACACTGACTGAATAGTTGTTGGTTTTGGGTTGAATTCAGGCACAAGTGACCTCTTGTGTTTAAAACAGTTATTGCACTAAACCTAAAGGATGGTTCAGATGCCTGTGCAGCATGGATGTTTGAAACTCAATAGGATCAGTTGACAGGATCCCCAGAAGTTGATGCCGCTTTCAATGGAATTTCCTGTCCTAGAGGAATGCGCTAATTGGGAGTTGCTAAACATGAACACGGTCAAGTGTAGCAGCATCTTGCTAAAATTATTTAGCTAGCTAATGATCATATTTAAAAAAAACTACTACATTTTTGATTTGGGTGAGCACTTTGCCACAGATGGACATGCTGGCCTAATTTTTATCTCAATAATTTAAATTGGGTTACTATTGAAAGATGACTTATTTTTCCTACATTGTAATGGGCTACAATGACTTTGACCATGATTATGCATGCTGCAAATGACACTTTATTTTGCGGGTGCCTTTTCAGTATCTGGATGCATGTTACACCAAGCAGTGTAGTGAAGCAACTTTATTTGTCAAAACCATTCATTTGGAGGATCGGGTTAGCAAAATGCTATCAAATCACGCAATTTTACAATTTTTATGAAATGGTATCAAAAACCTACATTTGGCCATGTGGACACGGAGTAACTTTTGCAGCTGTTTATTAAATCAGCAATGTCATAGCAGTTAAAAAAAACCAGGCTGAAATGTTTTGTATATCATAGGAAAATACACAACATTCACATGGCTGTGCACAAAATGGGCAGTTCAGATTTGTCACTTCAGCTGCAACTATATCGTTGTGCAAAATCCTAACCATCGTCTGTCAGTTCAAGTGGATTTGTACTGGTGTGGGCGTTTGTCTCTTAATGTAACGTCTTCAGATTTCACACATTCCTTTTTGCTAATATCTGGCAGTTAAACAGTAAAGGATAAAGATGCAAATAAAGAAAGTCGGCCTAAACTGTCAATGCGTAGGTTGCATCGGGTGTAGAATTGATTTTGTGTGACCAATTTTTCCAACAGCGGAAGAATTGCTCTGGCGCATTTGCATGAAATTCTTGTTTAAAATGAAGTACTTGTGTTGAAAAAATATGACTGCCTTGTTGATGATACCGACTGTCTATTGGGCAACTTTGGTTAAACCACGGTCAATTGATCAATATTCAGGTCACCTGTAGTCTGACCATTCTGGATCATTTAGAATTTTAAGAACCATTTAGAGAGACATCTCACCTCATGTCAATGGAATTGAATATACATGTTTGACATCCGTCATGTAACAAGCCATTGCAGTAGACCAAAATAAATATTGTTGACGGAAAGCCCCTTTTCCGTCAATAAAAATGTACTAAATCAGATTCATCCAGGTCTGATGGGCCAAAAGATCAGAAATTAAAACCAACAAACCACTGACGTGACCTTCAATTATCTGAGGACTGTTTAATTGTTTGCCGACTCTAAATGAATCATGTTAGGATTTGGGGTGCCGAGGAAGCTGTTTTAAAGAGTTACCGTCTCCCGACTTAAACTCTAGATGGTAGAAATGTATTAAATTGATAGTCAACTTATTAACCATTACATCGTATCCTCCTTGCAGCTGCAAAACCCCCAGCCTTATGATTCAGTACTATACAAGTTGGTTTAATTGAATTACTAGCTAACTAAATAACACAGGCTAAACACACAGGTGACACAATATGACGGCTTGTTACAAGGTCCCCCCCCCCCCCCCCCCCCCGTTCCGTAAGGGACACTTATCGTTGATATATTTTTGAATATTTTTGAACTGGCACTAGTTTGGAGTAAAAGTATGAATGTATTTATGTGGGATGCCGCCGTGGAAAGGTAGGTGGTTGGTCTTCTCTCTCTGATTGGCTACATGAGGTCACAATGTCGTTGGTTGTCCGTGGCTCCAATGACTG
This sequence comes from Oncorhynchus gorbuscha, assembly GCF_021184085.1. Taxonomy (NCBI): domain Eukaryota; kingdom Metazoa; phylum Chordata; class Actinopteri; order Salmoniformes; family Salmonidae; genus Oncorhynchus; species Oncorhynchus gorbuscha. The sequence goes on along the minus strand of NC_060183.1, from coordinate 43,420,987 downwards.
GTCTTGAACAGAACTACAGGATGGATTTTCCTTTCACTCGTTCTGGAAGATAGGCTAATCAACCCTGTCACTGATTCCTCAGTGGGTGATGATATAGTAGCAGAATGGTCCCACTTAAGTTCATTTTTCTAGGTACTTGTGAGTTTAGGAAAGTTCCAAACATGTAGCTTGCGCCTCACGGTTTTCTGGTCTAATGTTAATTTCTGTTACCATTCCTTTTATGCACTCTGGCCGTTACCATTCCTTTTATGCACTCTGGCCGCCGGGGATGGTTCTGTCAGTCTGACCCGCTCTCTGATGTCCCTCGTGGCATGGCTACTTACTATGCACATTTTCTAGGGGAGTTTCTCTAACACGTTCAAAAGTGAATAATGGAACAATATTTCTAACATAAGACTGGTTAGAGATTAGCTATAGAAAATGAATGTCATATTGGTTTTTATTTTGTGATTATTTTTTTTACTAGAAAAGTGCTCACTCTACAGGTAGGAAGTCTCGAGCCTTTACATTGTATATGAAATATGTTTTTTCAAGACATTCCTTTAGTTCATACTGGAGGGGGAGAAGGAACCCACTTCTGCTGTAAATTGAACTGATTCTCACAGGACAGTCATGACACCACCATAATACTTCTTACACAAAGCGGTTGGGGTTTGCAGCATTTTCTTGTTCCTAACTTAGTCCCTCTCTCCACTGGCAGCTGTGAGAACCCGAGGTTCCATACCGTGTGGTCTTCCACCCGGTGGTAGCTGCCGCCAGGGTCCACTTCCACCCTCACTCACGTCAAACGCTTTGAGGGCAATATGTTTTCCTTCGCCAAGGATGCGGTTGAGCTGAGTGGCCAGGTAACAAAGTTCACCCAACAATCTTTATTGGTTAATTTTGTGAGTGGCAATCATCCCTTTAAAAAAAAAATCTGACGCCATCATATCTTTGATTCCTAGGTCTTTGTCCATTGTGATGTGGTCATCTGTGATGCCAGTAGTCCCTCTGGCGGCCCCTGTAGTGGACAATGTGTGAATCAGGACAACCCGAAATGAGGTAGGTCTTGTTTTATGCTTTTCAGACCCTGGCAGACCATAAGTGAACTAATAGGTTCTCTCTCTCAACAGGTCAAAGACATGTCAAATACCTCTTTGAGGAGCGTAATTTATATGTTTCTTCTGGATACATTCTTTGGGTGTAATGTCTTGTTCTAACATGTCAAATAAAGTGTTCTATATAAAACAATCCTAACCGTTGGAGCTACCTTAATTGTATCTGATTTGCGTTTAACACCATGTCGTAGGCTTGTCATCTGACGTGTATCAATCAACCCTTTTGTAAGCATGGAACTCTGAACCATCCACCGGAGGGAGATAAGTGTTGCACACCAATTTCCTGTCTAGGACAAACAATGGGTGTCAAAACAAAAGCTTTCCAATGTCCAGTAGGATGAACTGACTCAATGTTATAGCAGATGGTGGTTTGCCAAAGTGAGCCCAGCAGGGCTGTGGTTGGTCATTTTCAACTGAAATTACAACTTTCCTTGATACCTCTCACTAGATTGGTTTCCATCCAAATATGGACATTTCTACTTTTAATGATATATAATCATAATTTTAATGATATGCATGTCAATCTCAAATGGGAAGAGCTTGACTTCATCACTACCTGTTTGTGTAAGAAGTGTTGACGAGCTGTCTGCATTCCCCACAATCTCCAAGTCCGAACTACGGAAGGTACAGAGCCATGAATACTTTGCAATCTATTCCGCATCAGGATAAGATTTACACACCGTATTCTGGTTAGAGCACTTTTTAGAAGAAAGTTTTTTTTTCTGGCCGTTTTGAGCCTGTAATCGAACCCACAAAAGTTGATGCTCCAGTTACTCAACGAGTCTAAAGAAGAACAGTTGTATTGCTTCTTTAATCAGGACAACAGTTTACAGCTGTGCTAACATAATTGCAAAAGGGTTTTCTAATGATCATTTAGCCTTTTAAAATTATAAACTTGTATTTTCTAACACAACATACAATTGGAACACAGGAATGATGGTTGCTGATAATGGGCCTCTGTACGCCTATGTAGATATCCCATAAAACATCAGCCATTTCCACCTACAATAGTCATTTTCAACATGAACAAAGACTACACTGTATTTCTGATCAATTTGATGTTATTTTCATGTCCAAAAAAATTGCTTTTATTTAAAAAACAAATACATTTCTAGGTGACCACAAACTTTTGAACGGTAGTGTATAGTATTCATGGAATGCACATTTCGTCACAATATTGTTTTGGACGTTCCTTTTAGGACTGATGACCAACGGAACGTTCTACTCAATGCATTCTTAACGGGCACTGATGAAGGTTTGGTCTGGGGTGCATTACTGTGGCTTGAAAACACAATTACATTTCTAAAGAATGCAAATTAATAGAGGGAAAATCTTTTGTCAAAATATTGATGTCTCCAGATTGACTGTAGTTGCAGTATAACATTAGCTAGCTAGCTAGCTAAGATTGAGTGGAGACCACAGGATTTTTAGCTAGCTAATGTTAGAATTGCTAAGTATTTTTGACAAACATTGCTAGCTAATGACAACATTGTAAATTTGATGACATGATGATGATGACACAGTTCTTTCCTACTAAATAGTTGCTTACTTTAACAATGTCATCGTCTTTCCAAGCCTCTATAGTGTTTTTAGGTGAAACAGTCATTAGCTCTCGTTCCACTTTTGGACATCAACATGGCTGTGGAGTCTGTATAACTTTGATAACATTGGCAACGGTGACCAGAGTGAGGGACGTGCAAAACATGAATTATCAGTAAATCTTGTCTTTACCTTCACCTGAATTTGTAAAAACAAAAGGAATAAGATAAGTGTCATCCCTAAATGATGAATGTTTTGGCTTCAAATAAACTAGCACAGTTACAGTTACACCTTCAGATATGAGTCAATGGCTTCATCTCAAATGTCATCATATTCCCTATATAGTGCACTACTTTTGACCAGAGCCCTATGCACTATAGAGGACATGATTAAAAATGTGCATCCTGGTGTACTCAACTGAAGTGCATTGTCAGGTGGAGGGGTATCTGTATTTATGAGTGATAACTGTATTATGAGGTAATGAATGGAAATCCCCAAAGCTCCAGAACACCCATTATTAATCTCACCAGTAACTGCTGATAAACTCTATTCCTGATGGCACCGCCACCCTCACCCTCCTTCATCATATCATCCCTCCATCCCACCATTCTCCTCTCACTCTATCATCCCTCCATTCCATCACATTCCTCTCAATCGTCTCTCTGTCTTTAGCTGTTTCAAATATGAAAAGAGAACATGTGACCTATGAGAGAGTACTGGTCTGTCTGTCTGTCTGTCTGTCTGTCTGTCTGTCTGTCTGTCTGTCTGTCTGTCTGTCTGTCTGTCTGTCTGTCTGTCTGTCTGTCTGTCTGTCTGTCTGTCTGTCTGTCTGTCTGTCTGTCTGTCTGTCTGTCTGTCTGTCTGTCTGTCTGTCTGTCTGTCTGTCTGTCTGTCTGTCTGTCTGTCTGTCTAAAACCATTGAGAAACAAAATGACATGCAAACTCAGCAGCTAAATGACAATGTATTTTATTTTCTATATATTAAAGGTTTATTTACAAAAAAATAAAAACAGAAATCCACATTTTTTGGGGGACAAACACCGTTTGTCTGCATATAGTTGTAAGAAAGTTTTACATGTACCTTTCCTTAGCCTGTGTCAAGTAACCAGCTAATTGCTTATTTTTACCCAGCCTTGGTTAATTAACATGAATGAGCTCAACAATGATCAGGTGTGTCAGCAGGGTTTAAGGGGAGTGTATGTGTGGCTCGTTACAACATTATCTCCATCTCTCTCTCCAACATGCACATTTTCGTAAAAATATTAAACCTGTACTGTCGTGGTCGTAAACCAAAAGGTCCAGGCCCGTATTCACAAAGCGTCTCAGTGTGAGTGCTGATCTAGGAGGATCAGTTTAGTGCTGTGTCCATATAATCTTCATTATAATCTAAAAGTTAAAACTGATCCTAGTTCAGAAATTCTACTCTGAGGCTATTTCCTATGTCCTTTCTCTGGGCACTGTTCTTTTGTTATTTTTGCATTAAAAAAAAAATAGAAACGTATGTGCTGGTTTATTCAGTGTTCTCCATACTCCTAAAATGGTAAACACACATGTCCCTTCATGCTGTGCTACATACATCATCATAATGCCCATTCCAGAATACTAGCTAGCTGTGGTCAGAATTATTGTGAGGAAAGCACATAGGAAACTTTCCCTCCAAAGGCATGCATCAAAAACAGCACAAACCAACAGTGCTGCTATCCATCTGAACTGTGTACAATACTAGTTCCTATACACGTACTATGGCAGAACAGGATTAAGCACTCTTTGTTGGAATAGAACATCTCTCCACGTTTAGAACCCTAGAATGGGCCAGAGAGTTCCAATCTAGAATCTAGATAATATATCTCGCTCTTAACCTTCTTTACACTTAATCTAACTGACTGAAGAGTCTGTATCGGTTTTCAAAACAAAGAAAATTAGTTAGAATGTTTTGCTTTGGCCAGTTTCATTCCACGCAACATTAATAATCAACCCAACATCAGTGACTAGCTACAAAGAGAGTTACACATGTGCTCAGAATTTCTATAATGTCTAGTCAACTTGCCATGTTATACCTTCTCAGTTCTATAGACTGCATTTCTTACTATACTAGTCATTACTGTAATTCTGAGAATGCTAGAATATAATGGCAGAACCATTTTATAGAAGTTCACATTGTGTTAAAAAATTAGAAACTTATAAATTGTCTGTCGGCAGGAAGACTTTTCTTTCCATTGATATGAATGGGATTTTTAAAAATTCATTCATGCCACACTATTCTATCACATTATTCACAATACATGATATGAAAGGCTAGTCAATGAATAGAAAAAGTTAAAAATCAACAATAAAAAAACGCTGACAGAATATAACATCCAAAATGTAACACATTTGAGTTCTTTCAGTGGACGAAATAAACAATTTCATGAAAAAATAGGGAATAAAATTGTCAAAATTAATTAAACATTTGCAGTCAAGATATAATATTCAACAATGATCCATATTTACAGTAATTCTAAAGTGGCATATTGTGTGTGGGTCGTCAGACATATAATAACTGACCATTGCTGTAGGCAACTCACCCAACACACCCACAGTAAAAAATTATTGACAACTTCATGTACACTTTAAGAAGGTATTTCTGTATTGTGTAGCATGAATATATTGGTAAAATTAAAGTTATTGGTATTATCCGTTTTATTGAAATCATATATAGCATCTCTAGAAATAATATTGTTCCAAAGATGGAGTAGCATAATGAGGAAACACTTTGTAGTTTGTGTAAATGTGAATTGAATGTAGGAGAATATAACACAATAGATCTGGTAGAAGAAAATACAAAGAAAAAAAAACCATTTATTTTTTACTTCCATCATCTTTGAAATACAACAAAAAGGTCGGAAATCTAGACATCGCTCTGGTTGGTGTCCGATGGTGTCCACACGATGGCGGCAGTGTATGTGCAAAGTTTCAGACGGATAACTTGAAGTATGAGTGAACTACATGACATTTAGTGTGAAGTCACCCAGGTACATTTGGGCAAATCGTGTAGGAGACATTTACATGAACATGACATTTTTCTGCACAAGGATAGCAGCAACATTTTGTGACAGATACGAGGTTTCCGCATACTCCCGTGGCACATTGGCTATCTAGCTAGCTTTGTTTGACCCTGATTGGTGCTTATTTGACAAAGTTATAGTCAATCAAGTGAAGAGTGCCCGCGTCATAGGCATGCCATGAAGGCGTCGCTCTCTGACCAAATTTGGTGTCCTATAGGATATACTACACTCTGAATTATATAGTGAAGTCTGGTTACGTTCTAGGATCTCTGCGGAATAAATACGAACGTGATTCTACTGGTTGAAACGACGTTTAGTGTTAGATTTTCACAGATTCCTGCTTTGCAACTTGAATGTGTGGAAATGCTAGGATATTTTTAAGGATATGAAAAACGATTTTATCTAACAAAAGGACATGTTATCTCTGGGGACCTTTGGATGATAAATCAGAGCAAGATTTCAGAATATAAGTACACATGTCACCTTCTGAGGTGAATATATCAAACCTATCGTGGTGAAAAGTGTTTTGTTGTTAGGAGCTCTCCTCAAACAATAGCATAGCATTTTTTTCACAGTAATAGCTACTGTAAATTGGACAGTGCAGTTATATTAACAATAATTTAAGCTTTCAGCCGATATAAGACACTTATATGTACCAACATTTGTTGTTTCTCTCAAGTCTGCGGTCGTGACACAAGGTGCTGCATGATTTACAACTGTCCCGTTGACGGGACGCCTATCCCTAATAATTTTTTAAATGAATTATGAAACAAGGACATAAATACTATACAGACAAATAAGGATTCTCAGTTTGACTTCAGAACAGGCATTTCTCAGTATCAAGTAGTGCTAGCTATTGCATTAAGGTTTTCTTATCTCGAATGAACATATGTATTGCTGTCACTTATTCACTTTTTTTCCACATATAAATGATATCCAGGTCCCTGAAAGAAGTAAGATACTGTTATGATTGAGAATGCACCACACAGTACCTGCAAATACTAGATCTATAAAACTATTTACAACACACATATAATCTTCATATCACAGTCTATTATAAATGTACACCGTTTTTTAAGCAACATTACATAACGTCTATCACGGTCTGAAATTAGGAATAGAAAAAACAGAATCATCCATCCCTCGCCCACACCACACAACATCCTTCTTTCCAAAAATAAAAATAAAAGCAGCAATTATATTTATTTCATTCCCCTTGGACCCGAACCGCTGTAGGAAGATATTGTGGCTCAAGAGGATGTATTGTTGAGAGCAATGGAACACCTAGCTACTGTACTAGTGTTTGATTGCTAAGATGAGATAAAGGTTCCACTAATTTGTTATCAGATTTATGTTTGAGTTTGTGCTTTTTGACAGTTTCAAGGTTGCGTCAGTTATTCCACAGTGGTGACAAAGCTGCGTTGTATGAGATGATATTTGTTCCTCTTTTCGCAGGTACAAAACTAAAAAATATAAATAATCAGGATTCATCACGACGCATTCCAGTTTACAAAAACAGAAAAGAACAAACAAACAAAAACACCCCACCCCCCAAAATATCCATACATTGTATATTTATATTATTCAGAAAGAAATACTCATGTTTTATATACTAGAGCTTTTAAATAGTCTTTGCCAAATATTCTAAATGGATTTACAAATATTGATATATATTTGTTTAATATACATTCTTAAGTTTAGGAAGAAAATGTGTCTATAATACAAGGGTAGTCTGTACAGGAATTCTATGAGGTTATTTTTTCAGAAGAAATTTGTCTATCTTTTCTTGTATCTCCATTAAAAGTGAATTCAAACAGAAGTTTCAAAAAGTCAAATGGGATCATAAATTTGATGCGTACCGCATCTTATCTTGGTCGGTCTCTGTACTGCTTAAGTTAGAATCTCTTCTAGAATCTTTTCTAGAACCTGTGGAATCCCTGTGCTGGGCTGTAGAGGACGCCTCTCGCCCCGGGGGAAATGCTCCCGATGACATCTGGCGGAACAGGTTGACCCTCTGGGGCACTGTGGTGTGGAGACCGCTCTGCATACCTGGCCCCTGGACCGCAGCCACCGGCAGGGCGATGGAGGACAGGAAGTCCCCGGACACTCCAGGGTGCGCTCTGGGCCCCAGGGATGTGTCATGGGGCAGGGAGGATTGGGAGGCAGATAGGTGGTGTACATCTTGACTCAGGCTTCCAGACTCGAGAGTATGGCTGCCCTTGTGGAGAATGTCACTCCTCTGAGGTGAAGGGACTTGCTGCTGTTTTGGCTGCTGCTGCTGCTGCTGTGGTTGTTGTGTTGCCAAGGAGGCTGCAGCTCCTCCTGTTTGCTGGGGCAGCTGTTGTGGTTGCTGTGGTAGTGGTTGTTGGGGTGGTAGGGCAGTAGGCAGCGGCTGCTGGAAAAGGGAGAGCTGGGAGGCGGTGGGCGAGCCATACTGGAAGCTGCGTCCCGCCAGCCCAGGGGTCTGCACAGGTGGACTGCACACAGCCGTGTTGCAGGATACTGGGGACATGATAGCTCCTTGCTGCTGGAGAGAGAGGGGGATCTGGGGGACAGGCGAGGATGAGTTCAGGCTGCTGTGGGAGACACTGGGGACAGGGTAGACACCCTGCGTTGAGGCTGGCAGGATGCGGGCGGTGGCTGCGGCAGAGGGAGCAATGACGCCTGAAGCACTGCATGTTAAATGGGAGGATGACTGCTGAAACTGGTTGGTGCCCAGGGCAGTGGTGTAGGGCTGCTGAGCAGGAGAGTTAATCATGGAATTTCCAGATATCGGGGTGGAGTTCATTCCGGTGACCGACATCCCTGTGACCGACTGCTTGCGGTCCACCATCATCACCATCTCCCTGTCCTGATGGATTATGTGCCTCAATATCTCGTTCTCCTGTGTGTTGAATACCCCAGCGTTCAGATCCTTCTGGAACTTCTGGAGGAGTAGGCTGTTCTTCTTTCCTGTTAGGAGTAGATCAGTTAGCGGTTAGGTTGACTTCAGCCATGGCACACATGTTAACATATTAACAAACCACACTATATACACTCCAGCAAAGGTGGATGTTATGACACTAGTTATTATGAGGTATGATAACAGTGAGTATAAATGGGGGTGACTATGGTATAAGTAGAAGGAAATCTGAGTGAGAGTACTGTAATAAGAAAAAAAACATCATAGTACATAGTGATAAGATATTAAGAAGTCAGAGGTAAAAGGTAAGAAATTAATATAGAGAGTAGTATACGGATTTAGGATATACACCCCCCCCCAAAAAAGAGGTTTGATTCTAATCATGATTCTAAAAAACACATTCAATTTACACCTTACTAATTTTAACTACACATTCAGTTGTACAACAGTTGGCTATAAACTGTAGAATACACTGTAAGGATTCAACCACCACTCAACACATTCTAAAAACTATAGGTCCCCACTACTGTAACATATTTGTTTAATGACAGTTTAAGTTAGTGACATGACGTTATAAAACATTTTTAAAATACAAAATACAATGGATATAGAAAGTCACCACCCCCTTTCAAAATGTTCACATTTTGTTGCCTTACAGACTGAAATGAAAACACATAAAATTCTACTTTTTCCAGCTTTATTTACACACAGTAACACACAATATCCAAGTGAGATTATTATTTTTTTTTTAAATCCTAAAATCAATTACATGTAAAATAGTGAAATACCCTATTTGGATAACTGAACACCCCCCTTAGAATTGCAATTGTAAATTTACCACCTTCCAGATCACAGACCAAGCTAATTGGCTTCAAATTGTGATCAATTGTAGTGACTTTGATTAGTTCAGAATAAAAGCAGTTGTTCATAGAGGACTCCACTGCTTAGTAGTACAATTCAAAGCAAAGAATCCACTATGGGTCGAAAGGTACTTTCAAAAGATCTATTAAATAAAGTTGTGGAAAGGCATAAGTCAGGGGATGGATATTAAAAGATTTGTCTATCCCCCGGAGCACAATTAAGACCATTGTTATGAAGTGGAAGGCGTATGGCACCACCCAGACCCTGCATAGATCAGGCCGTCCTCCAAACTGGATGACCGGGCAAGGAGAAGACTGATCAGAGAGGCTTCCAAGAAGCCAATGGTAACTTTGATGGAGCTAGAGGCCTTTATGGCAAAGACTGGTCAATGTGTGCATTTGACCACAATATCACAAGCACTCCACAAATCTGGCCTCTATGGGAGGGTGGAAAGAAAAAACACGCTCCTCAAAAAAGGCCACATCAAGTCTCGTTTGAGCTTTGCCAAAAAGCACATTTGTAGATTCCGAGGCCAAGTGGCAAAAGGTGCTGTGGTCAAATTAGACCAAAACTGAACCTTTTGACCTGAACGCAAAACGATGTGTCTGGCGAAAACCCAATACATCTTTCCACCTAAAGAACACAATGCCTACAGTCAAGCATGACGGTGGCAGCATCCTTTTGTAGGGGTGTTTCTCTTCAGCAGGGACTGGAGAAGTGAAAATGGACAGTGCAAGATGCCGACAGATTCTTGAGTAGAACCTGCAGGCCTCTGCCAGGAAGTTGAAAATGGGAAGATGGTTCACATTTCAACATGACAATGACCCAAAGCACACCGCTAAAGCAATTGTACAGTGGCTGAAGGACAAGAAGGTGAATGGGCCTTGTCAGAGCCCCGACCTAAATCCCATCCAGAATTTGTGGAATGACTTGAAGAGTCACCATGCATTTTGACTTAGCTTGAACAATTCTGCAAGGTAGAATGTGCAAATATTACAAAGTCTAGATGTGCAAAGTTAGCAGAGAAGTATTCAAAGAGACTCATGGCTGTAATTCAAGCAAAAGGTGGTTCCAACAAGTAGTAACTCAGGGGGGTGTTCACTTATCCAAATAGGGTATTTTACAGTTTTAATTGTATTAAATTGTCACATTTATTTTAATATTTTTTTTACTTGGATAGTGTAGATTACTGTGCGTAACTAAAGCTTGGAAAAAGTCTGATTTTATGAGTGTTCATTTCAGGCTGTAAGACAACAAAAGGTGAACATTTTGAAAGGAGGTGGCGGCTTTCTATACCCACTGTAAATACACTACCGTTCAAAAGTTTGGGGTCACTTGGAAATGTCCTTGCTTTAAAAGCACGTTTGTTAATGAAAATAACATCAAATTGATCAGAAATACAGTGTAGACATTGTTAATGTTGTAAAAGCTGAAATAAATCATTCTCTCTACTATTATTCCGACATTTCACATTCTTAAAATAAAGTGGTGATCCTAACTGACCTAAAACGGGGAATTTGTTATTAGGATTAAATGTCAGGAAATGTGAAAAACAGAGTTTAATGTATTTGGCTAAGGTGTATGTAAACTTCCAACTTCAACTGTATAATAATATGATTAGAATATATCTGAAAATGGATGTAGCAACTACAGATTGGCCCTTTAAGTCGATCAAAAGTGTATGAGTTTGAGCATGTGTCCATTAGCCCTATGGATTTATTTTTTATCAGCATGAATTAGATTGAGTGATAAAAGCCCCACTTTTATTTCATAGGCTAGGATCCGCACTATGCAGCTGATGCAAGAGCGTACATTTTTGCAAGAGTGCTGTCCACTGGTTTCAAAAACAATGATTGATAGGCAGCTTAAACTTCTTGAATTCAACCATTATTGGGTTCAAATACACATTTAGATTTGTGAACAGCCATCCAAAACAACCACAATCCGTAAGGCGTAAATATCTACATGAGAGAGCAGCAGTGTGATTCACATTAATGCGCTAGGTAGATATCAATAATAAGTGATATCCGTATCGCTGTAGACTACACCACTGCTGTCATCCTGACCTCCAAGCGTTTATTCAAGTTGGATAATCTTCGGATGCCGACAGCAGTCGCACCTTTGGAAGACACAGCTCAGACTGTAGCCTACAAAAGCCTATTCCTGCTCTTTTACCGCAATCCATCATCATAGTGGTCTCTGACTTGTGGTCAGACACACTCAAGTGGAACAAATTTAAACTTGCGCCTTTTTTGAATGCTGATTTATATGTCATTGAGAAAACAGAGAAGTGTCAAAGATTTTTTTCGCAAAGTAATAATCTAGTTTTTCAAAAGTTTACAGTTACCGTCCCCCCCCCCTTCCGTTACTCCCCAACCCACTTCATGGCGCTTAATGGTTTTTGCGACTGCACTTGAAAAATATTGTGCTATTTATCACAGACTACTTTGTGTCAAAGTTTAACAAGGACATTTGTTTTGAAACCATTTCAAATGTTTAAATAGTCGCAGGATTTTATGTCATCAACCCGGGATATGGCATATCTCGTTGGCTCTGGGGTCATCCTGATATAATCCTAATATAATCTTGTTTCTCATAGTCTGAGAAAACTCCAAGAGGTTAGGGTTAGGGTTAGCCTTTTGCTGAAGAGTGGTTTCCGTATGGCCACTCTACCACAAAGGCCTGATTGGTGGAGTGCTGCAGAGATGGTTGTCCTTCTAGAAGGTTGTCCCATCTCCACAGAGGAACTCTGGAGCTCTGTCAGAGTGGCCATCGGGTTTATCGGGCGACCAGCTCTAAGAAGAGTCTTGGGGGTTCTAAACTTTTTCCATTTAAGGATGATGGAGGCCATTGTGTTCCTAGGGACCTTTAATGCTGCAGAAATGTTTTGGTACCCTGACCCAGATATGTGCCTCGACACAATCCTGTCTCGGAGCTCTATCGACAATTGAACCTTATATAGACAGGTATGTGCCTTTCCAAATCCTATCCAATCAATTGAATTTAACGCAAGTGGACCAAGTTGTAGAAACATCTCAAGGATGACAAATGGAAACAGGATACAACTGTGCTCAATTTGGACTCATAGCAAAGGTTCTGAAAAACGTATGTAAATAGGTTGTTTTCTCTTTGTCATTATGGGGTATTGTGTGTAGATTGCTGTGATATTTGTATTTATTTAATCCATTTTAGAATAAGGCTGTAATGTAACAAAATATAGAACATGTCAAGGGGTCTGAATACTTTCCGAAGGCACTGTTGTTTTCTTTCAACATACTGTACTTGGTTTCCTTTTTGGTGAAAGGATAGTACTACTGTTTATGATGAATATTTATTGTCTTTAGACATGAAACGAACTAAAATGCACCGAAATATACGGAAATGGGTAATCGGCTATTTCAGTAGCTGTTTCACAAAGCATTTTTGTATTTTGCTGTTTGTAAGGGTTGAACTAATGGCATGGTGATTAACTGTCAATCCATTATGTCAGTGCGCTGGGGAAAATAAATACTACACCAATAAAGAAATAGAAAAAGAAAAACTGAAACAAAAGGTGGTTAACAGAAATAACCACGAGAACAGCAATAAAAACAACAAAAAACACTGATGTTGGTTATAATGACAAACAAAGGAAAGAAACTGCTGTCAAACTTGAACTACTTTTGAATATAAAAATGTATCCAAAACCTTTCACTGATTGATGAGTTGTCATGAGTAACAAACTTTAGTTTATTCAAAAACATACGGAACATTCCTGTTGCATCCCATTTTAAAAATGACTTTGCCACCTAGGCCTGTAGATTAAAGCACATTAACTTTAATTTGACTGTGGCTTTAATCAATAAAGAGACCATTTTTAATTTGGAATTCATGCATTTGATTCGTTATCTAACCGACCAGTCTGTGCAGGTTTATCCCAACCTATGGTAATTACTGACGGGCGGAACAGTGGTACCAATGCTGTGGTACACAGAGCTCAAGCACCTCACCAGGTGGTTGCTTGCTATGACGTCAGCCCAAACTCAAAAAATAGGAAGGGCATTAAGCTGCTTCCAGCCCTGTCTCTCTAACTGTTGTGCTGAAAAAAATTAAATGATCAGCTAACATCTCCATTTTTTTGTTTTCTAATTGTTTTCTCAACAATTTTTTTTTTTTAAACTCTAATAATTCTGAAATAACTAAAAACATTAAAGAACTGGATGAAAATGGATTCCTTTACTCAACAATATGTGTACAGTTGCATTGATACTATCCAAGTACTTTCTAATCTAAGGAAATGTAATAATATGTGAACAAATGTCAGATATGAACAATTACCGTAGTCAATCCTGTAACATCTAATGGTCAGGATAATGAAAATGAGTACAGAAACAATACATGTTATATTTGATCAATATTCCTTTGTTTTAGTTACCTCTGTCAAATTACTACTTTATCAGCCTGTATGTTCACAACAAAACATATGTTACACCTACTGTGGGGCACTTCAGGTTTCTTTTCAATGGAGGAAGGAAATCACCTTGTGAATTAATGTAACTTTGTGAGTTCATGTTCTGGAAGATGTATTTGAGTTCGGATCCATTTTAGTGTCCCTCTGGGTCATTTTTACCTGGATGTGCGAATATTGTAGTTGTAATAAAGCATTTACCTGCTGCCTATTCGTCGGCCAGGACACTCTTGACAACGAGATGTGCTCATCTCAAGAGGAACTCCTGGTCAAATCATTTTTAGATAGAGATACAATGAATTGTGCAACATGTTATTTGTTTCAATGCATGGTATTTTTGTTGTTGTTAAAGAACCAACCAGACAAGCACTTAACCAAATGCAGTCCATATATAAACGGGACATCCAGCACTGATCATGACATTGTATTTTCCCTCGTATGAGACAAAACACCCTTTTTTAAAAGTCCAAATGAACGGATTTATTCCATAACACTTCCTGATTTAGGAGAAGTGTTATTTTTAAGATTTAACGATTGATTCATATGACCAGTAAATGGTAGTATGACCATATCGTATCGGCCCTATGGACTATTAATTCGATCTGAATGGCATATCCCAATCATGACATCATGTTTTATCGATTGACGCCAACTTGCCTGTCACAATAATATTGCAATTTTGAGCCAATACTTGGGATGCAAATAAATTCAATATCAACATGCCTGAGTCACACAAACAAACATAACAATTTAAAATCAATTTACAAATAAGAAAGAAGAAAAAACAAACAGGAAATAAATACAAACCACAGGCTTAATCCAGGTTTTAGACATTTGCACACTATCGTTCTGCAAATTAAAATGGATTTTATAAAAATCTTCTCACAGAATTTGTCATTTTAAAAGACACTGGGTACCTATACAAAAACTCCACTCCAATCATACCGCCCCTTTTTGATTATACAGTGCCTTCGGAAAGTATTCCGGCCCCTTGACTTTTTCCACATTTTGTTACATTACAGCCTTATTCTAAAATGTATTAAATAAAACAAATTCCTCAATAATCTACATCCAATACCCCATAATGACAAAGTGAAAACAGGTCTTTAGAAACTTTTGCAGATTCATGAAAAACAAATACCTTATTTACATAAGAACTCAGACCTTTTGCTATGAAACTCGAAAATGAGCTCCAGTGTATCCTGTTTCCATTGATCATCATTGAGATGTTTCTACAACTTGATTGAAGTCCACCTGTGGTAAATTCAACTGATTGGACATGGTTTGGAAAGGCACACACCTGTCTATATAAGGTCCCACAGTCGACAGTGCATGTCAGAGCAAAATCCAAGCCATGAAGTCGAAGGAATTGTCCGTAGAGCTCCAAGACAGGATTGTGTCAAAGCAAAGATCTGGGGAAGGGTACCAAAACATTTCTGCAGCAATGAAGGTCCCCAAAAACACAGTTCTTCCATTGTTCTTAAATGGAAGAAGTTTGGAACCACCAAGACTCTTCCTAGAGCTGGCCACCCAGCCAAACTGAGCAATCAGTAAAAGGCCCGACATGACAGCCCCTCTGTGGAGATGGGAGAAACTTCCAGAGTTCTCTGCCAAAAGGCAGACGGAAGCCACTCTTCAGTAAAGACTGACAGCAGACCAAGAGAAACAAGATTCTCTTGTCCGATCAATCCAAGATAGTACTCTTTGGCCTGAACGCCAAGCATGGTGGTGGCAGCATCATGCTGTGGGGATGTTTTTCAGTGGCGGGGACTGGGAGACTAGTCAGGATAGAGGCAAAGATGAATGGAGCAAAGTATAGAGAGATGCTTAATGAAAACCTGCTCCAGAGTGCTCAGCACTTCAGACTGGGGTGAAGGTTCCCCTTCGAACAGGACAATGACCCTAAGCACACAGCCAAGCCAACACACAAGTGGCTTCGACACAAGTCTCTGAATGTCCTTGAGTAGCCCAGCCAGAGCCCGGACTTGTACCCGATCGAACATCTCTGGAGAGACCTGAAAATAGCTGTATAACAACGCTCCCCATCCAACCTGACAGAGCTTGAAACAATCTGCACAGAAGAATGGGAGAAACTCCCCAAATACAAGTGTACCAATCTTGTAGCATCATACCCAAGAAGACTCAAGAATGTAATGCTGCCAAAGGTGCTTAAAAAAATACTGAGTAAAGGATCTGAATACTTATGTAAATGTAATATTTAATTTCTACAAACCAGTTCTTGTTTTGTCATTATGGGGTATTGTGTGTAGATTTGAGGGAAGAAAACTTTCATCAATTTTATAATAAGGCTGTAACCTAATGAAATGTGGAAAAGGTCAAGGGGTCTGAATACTTTCCAAAGGCACTGCGGTTGTAGATAGAATGATAAAGAGCCTGAGAATATTGTCAAGTGTAATTTTGTGAGATTTGTTATAGATCAAATTCACAATAATGTTCTGCTGTTGTATATCAAATATTTGTCAATGCAATTTATACAAATGTCCCTGAGTTTTTGCTTAATAGCTTATTTTAATAAGTCTCTAGCCCTCAGCATACTTTAGGATGATACATATTCCCAACCACTACTACCCAATTCCTATTTTATTTCATTAATGGTACATGCTTTATTTATTTTAATGCTTTATTTTAAAATAATCTCTTCAATATTGTTTCTGATTTATTAAAACAATTATATTCGAATTTAATGTTTGAAATAGCTCATTTTTATTTTAAGGAATCTTTATAAGTTTTGTTAAGATATATGCTTGTCCAAGATTAAAACAAGGCTAGATGGGCCCAAGTCTACCTTAACATCCTTCAAGAAAGTGGAAATTCAAAAGCAGAAAATAATTTAGTAGAGGGCTAGGGAATAAATGGGGGCAAAATAAAGTATGTGTACAATATGAACTTAAGACTCTCATGGAGAAGCAAAACATTCCAACATCCCTACCAACCTCACTTCAAAATAAAGCCTCTCAATGCAGAAACTGCAGTTGAGAGACGCAAAATGAGCACTCTATAAAGAATATTATTGCATTCAACATCAGTTAACTTTGTACTTCTGTTAAAATCTAAAACCTGACAAAGGCACTTGGGAACATAATAAAGTATTGTTTACCAAGATATTTGCTATATTTTGTCCTAATAGATATTTTATGTGGAAACATATAATGGCCGTCTGAGGACAAAGAGTCCGTACAGTACATACAATATGAAAGAGGTGCCTTTTCAATACGGAAACATTACTTACACTAACCGTTGAAAAGTTTGGGGTCACATAGAAATGTCCTTGTTTTTGAAAGAAAAGCACATTTTTTGTCCATTCAAATAACATTAAATTGACCAGAAATACAGTGTAGATATTGTTAATGTTGTAAATGACTATTGTAGCTGGAAATGGCTGATTTTTTAAATGGAATATCTACATACAGCGGTTCCTCCATTAAAAGCTGCGTCATACTGTGGCACACCTTGCGTGCTGCCGCAGCATTCTGTCATTTAATTCTCTGACAAGTTTTTGCTAGTTTGACCACCAGAGGGCATCTTTGAGAAGCATTTGATAGTATTACGTATTGGCATTACCAGAGAATTTGAAATATTTTTTGTAATAACATAGTATATGGGGTTGATTTTACAATCTACAATAGATACTGTAATTAACATGGGAAAGTGCCTAATTCCTTACATAACAAAGAGCAGGCCATGTCGGTACTACAGTATGTGGGGCACGCAGGAGACCGGGGTCCCCCGTATGGGAGGAAGGCGAAGGCTGTCCTGGTAAATAGGATTTTTTTCTTAACTGATTCCATATGTGTTATTTTATAATTGTGATGTCTTCACTATTATTCAGAATGTAGAAAATCGTAAAAATATAGAAAAATCCTTTAATGAGTAGGTGTGTCCAAACTTTTGACTGGTACTTGCTTAACTAATTTGATTAATATTATGGGGTTTTGAAAAACAAAAAACCCTCTGTTAGGATGGCATGGAAAATATGGGGCTTTACAGCATGATGTCCGGCAGTATAGTACTGGGCTTTTTAGCTAAATAATACCTGCTTGTCTCCGAGCAGCAGAAAGAGTGCTAAAATAGTTCAATATGCTCTTTATATAAATAAGACCTACACCATTTTTAACAGTTTATCTAAGAAATTTAACATTTAATGATTTGACTCTCCATCAATAATTACATTTACAGGATTGGAGGACTCTATATCCCTGTTAGGGATAGGGGGCAGCATTTTCACTTTGGATGAATTGCGTGCCCATAGTGAACTGCATCCTACTCTGTCCTAGATTGCTAATATATGCATATTATTAATATTGGATAGAAAACACTCTGAAGTTTCTAAAACTGTTTGAATCATGTCTGTGAGTATAACATGTCTGTGAGTATAACAGAACTTATGTAGCAGGCAAAACCCCAAGGACTAACTGTTCAGATCTTTTTTCCCCCCTCTCTGTTCACTACATTGTCTTTGCCATTGGATATTTAATAGGAACCCATTTTCAGTTCCTACCGCTTCCACACGATGTCGCCAGTCTTTGGAATATGGTTGAGGTTATTCCTTTGTTCTATGAAGAAGTAGGCCAACTCGGAACTGGGGACACTTTTATGAGTTGCACAAGACGTGAACAGCAGTGCTGGTTTGTTTTCGTTCCTGTATTGAATACAGATTGCCCAGTCTACAATTTGATTGATTATTAACGTTTAAAAATACCTAACGTTGTATAACAAAAGTAGTTTGAAATATTTTTGCAAAGTTTACAGGCAACTTTTGAAATATTTTATAGTGACATTGCGTTTTTGTAAGCTGTCTTTTTCTGGATCAAACGCGCTTTATATGGACAGAATTAATCGAACAAAAGGACCAATTGTGATGTTTATGAGACATATTGGAGTGCCAACAAAAGAAGCCCGTCAAAGGTAATGCATATTTTATTTCAGCATTTTGTGTAGCGCCTGCTATGCTATAGCTCCTTTGTTTACTGCTGGTGCAGATGGGTGCAGGCTATCAGATAATAGCTTCTTATGCTTTCACCGAAAAGCATTTTTTAAATCTGACACGTTGGCTGGATTCACAACGAGCGTAGCGTTAATTGAGTATCTTACATGTGTGATTTGATGAACGTTTGAATTTTATAGCATTTTATTTGAATCTCGCGCTTTGCATTTCCCCTGGCAATTGGCCAGTTGAGACGCTAGTGTCTCCCCAATCCATAAGAGGTTTTAACCTAGAGTTATTGAGAAAAAGGCAATTCTTGATATTGGGGTGAGACATACTCACTGATTTATAAATAAAGCCAGTTATTCAGAATGATTTATTTCTCGAGAAACCTAACTTGATTAATTAGCAGACATCACTTCCTTATATTCAGTCATCACATATCTTAAGAATATCATGAAGTATTTGAAGATGTTCGTTTCTTCATGCTTGTCTCAGGACAGTGCGCAACGGTGCTGAAATAGACGGCCACAGCGGGAAGGCTATGTATTCTGTGCCCATTCATGGTATCTCTCTTCGGTTACACATCCTTTGAATAGCAGAACAGCATAATGGTCCGGGCGGCCCTTGCTGTGCCTAGTGAGCAGTTGGTCAAGTGTTGTTGTCAGAAGAAGAATGAAAATGTCAGGGTGACATTCTGCCTGTTGACTCTGCCTGTCGGAGGTGGAGTTCCAGAGGTGTGCCTGACATGGATTGCGACTCCATCTCGTTCCTTTTCAACGCGTGAGTGAGTCAATGACTATTGCAAAGGCAATCTGTAATCTGAGGGCATCACGGCACGGTAAGTAATGTTGTATATATATATATACACACTGCTCAAAAAAATAAAGGGAACACTAAGATAACACATCCTAGATCTGATCTTTACACAGTTGAATGTGCTGACAACAAAATCACGCAAAAATAATCGATGGAAATCAAATGTATCAACCCATGGAGGGTCTGGATTTGGAGTCACACTCAAAATTAAAGTGGAAAACCACACTACAGGCTGATCCAACATTGATGTAATGTCCTTAAAACAAGTCAAAATGAGGCTCAGTAGTGCGTGTGGCCTCCACGTTCCTGAATGACCTCCTTACAACGCCTGGGCATGCTCCTGATGAGCTGGCGGATGGTCTCCTGAGGGATCTCCTCCCAGACCTGGACAAAAGCATCCGCCAACTCTTGGACAGTCTGTGGTGCAATGTGGCGTTGGTGGATAGAGCGAGACATGATGTCCCAGATGTGCTCAATTGGATTCAGGTCTGGGGAACGGGCGGGCCAATCCATAGCATCAATGCCTTCCTCTTGCAGGAACTGCTGACACTCCAGCCACATGAGGTCTAGCATTGTCTTGCATTAGTAGGAACCCAGGGCCAACCGCACCAGCATATGGTCTCACAAGGGGTCTGAGGATCTCATCTCGGTACCTAATGGCAGTCAGGCTACCTCTAGCGAGCACATGGAGGGCTCTGCGGCCCCCCAAAGAAATGCCACCCCATACCATGACTGACCCACCGCCAAACCGGTCATGCTGGAGGATGTTGCAGGCAGCAGAACGTTCTCCACGGCGTCTCCAGACTGTCACATGTGCTCAGTGTGAAACTGCTTTCATCTGTGAAGAGCACAGGGTGCCAGTGGCGGATTTGCCAATCTTGGTGTTCTCTGGCAAATGCCAAACGTCCGACACGGTGTTGGGCTGTAAAAGCACAACCCCCACCTGTGGACGTCGGGCCCTCATACCATCCTCATGGAGTCTGTTTCTGACCATTTGAGCAGACACATGCACATTTGTGGCCTGCTGGATGTAGACTCCGTTTCATGCTACCACTAGAGTGAAAGCACCGCCAGCATTCAAAAGTGACCAAAACATCAGCCAGGAAGCATAGGAACTGAGAAGTGGTCTGTGGTCCCCACCTGTAGAACCACTCCTTTATTGGGGGTTACTTCCACCTGTTGACTATTCCATTTGCACAACAGCATGTGAAATTTATTGTCAATCAGTGTTGTTTCCTAAGTAGACAGTTCGATTTCACAGAAGTGTGATTGACTTGGAGTTACATTGTGTTGTTTAAGTGTTCCCTTTATTTTTTTGAGCAGTGTATATATATTTAATTCTCAGAACATTAACCATGTGTGTTCACTTGTTTTGTACTGTTCTGTAGTTTTGACCCAATGATTCGTCTGACAAACAAAGAACTTTGCGTCCTGCAGGCCCAGGCATGGATCAAAGCTGGCGAGACATTCAATTACGTCATCTTCACAGATGAATCAACCGTGGCCCTTGAGCAATTTGCTCAAAATTGGAAAAATTAGAAGAAAAAAAGGAAGAATATCAAGAAGTTTAACAAAAGCATAAAATTTGATGAAGAAATGCTGTTTTGAGTTAGAAATGTAACACTTTAGAATACTTAAGCATCGAATACATTGCAAGTTGAGCTATTTTCACAACAGTAGCCGGGCTGTAAAAAGGCTATTGTCCTGCTAATAGGAATCATTTGCATTATGGGCTACATTCTTTATTGTAACCACAATGTCACACATCATTTGTTTCTACCTTTCCAATTACTTCTAGAGTTTGGGATTTACAAATGTGCGCTTTTAATTATTAGTTAAATTGTTTAACTTCGAACATGCAGACTTTTTTATTTAAATGATTGTTTTAATGTAGGACGCTACTTTTTGACCAGTTGCAATTGTAAGTAGGCCTAATAAAAAAAAATCCTACTTCTATGAGGCTGTTAAGCCTCATAGCCTACCTCAGCTAGTTTAAGTTATTTTATATAGGTCTAGGTTCTGAAGAAATAGACTGCAATTAAGCCCTCTTAAGTCAATTTCAAAAGGCACTTGCACATCTGAGCTATCTTTTTCTTTTTTTGCTGATCTTTAATAAGCCTTATGTATCGGCCTCACGGCCTTCGTTAGAGCTTTTGTGAGTGTTTTAAATTAGCACCCTTATGTAGACCTAGCCACACCCACATCCGTTCCACGCATCGAAAGGAGTTGGAGGCGAAGGGAAAACAAATAAGTGCTACCAAATATAACAATATGCATATCATAAATATTCAAATAAAGAGTGTACATAAAACATATTAAACAGGTCTGTAAAACCACAATGAGGACATCGACCTACCAAGCAAGTTTTCATAAATCATTAGGTACAGTGTAAGAAAAACGTCAGTGTAATCTGAAATAGGGGCATAATTCATGTTCAAAACATAACATGTTTACAACATAACATACATAGGTATTTCATAATTAAGATCTTTAGGAAATAATGTCTGGAGGGAGAAAATCTAAAAACATTCTGGATGATTTTCTTTTGTGGCTGGCAGTTGGCATGGACAAATTTATCTCGGAAATAAAACATGCCAGTGTTTCTTGACTGCATCTCCCACTTTTCGCGAGTATATGTAGTTGTGAACATTAGAGAGTGTTCTTTAGTATTAGCAGGTCTTCTTTGTAGCAATTCATGTCTTGTTTTCCCCAATGCCAAATTAAGAGCTTCATCCACACATTGTGGAGAATAGCCTCTTCTTCGAAACCTATTGCGCATTTCCGCTGCTTTTTCGAGATAGTCCTGAAAATTATTTGTTGCAAGTTGGGGAGGAGGGGGTTTCACACCTAGCTCAAGTTGGGGAGGGGGGGTTCACACCTAGCTCAGCTGTTAGACAATTCTTTAGTAAAGGTTGAATAGTCTATTGTTCAGCTAATAGCCCATCCTGCTACGCTTCTGAAAAACTAATAATGATACTTTTTTCCCTTTCCACGTTAAAGATTCCAATTGATAAAGTGTTTTTAGCCACAATCGGCCTCAACCTCGATTAATACATTTGGGCACAGTCGATAGTGTGCTGGACTTCGGGCTAGAATGTTGAGGGTTCGAAAACTGTTCTCTGCTTGCTATAATGAATGAGTTTGATACACCTGGTATTGGATATGGCTGAACAAAAAACTTGAGAAATAACGATTTTCGTAAATTAACTTTATGACAAAAAAATATGCACAATCGTTTGTCTCTACATTAACTAACATATTCCTCTCAATTGTAAATGTTTAGCTTGACTCGTTATGACGTTATAACTACATACACTTGCTTCCCGTAATGTTTTGTCAGCCATCTTTGTTGAAGTCACCAGGGACTGGTGGCCCGCGTCAAATTTGTCATTAGAATCACTCGATATGATTGGTCATATAAAACCCTTGGGACACAAATGCAAAATGAGGACTCTAACTCCCCCTTGTGGTAGTCTGGAGCAATGAAGCCATGACGTACCTCTAAGTCCCGTGGTGTAAGCTCGCAACTTTTAAAGGAGGAACCACTCTTGGCGTACAGAGACCCATTATCAGCAACCATCACTCCTGTGTTCCAATGGCACGTTGTGTTAGCTAATCCAAGTTTATAATTTTAAAAGGCTAATTGACCATTAGAAAAACCTTTTGCAATTATGCTAGCAGAGCTGAAAACTGCAGTTCTAATTGAAGAAGCAATACAACTGGCCTTCTTTAGACTAGTTGAGCATGTGGAGCATCAGCATTAGTGGTTTCGATCCCAGGCTCAAAATGGCCAGAAACAAAGACCTTTCTTCTGAGAAACAAACTCAACTGGCACCTTCATTAAATAGTATCCTCAAAACACCAGTCTCAACGTCAACATTAAAGAGGCGACTCCGGGATGCTGGTCTTCTAGGCAGAGTTGCAAAGAAAAACAATGTCTACACTGTATTTCTGATCAAATTGATGTTATTTTAAGGGACAGAAAATGTGCTTTTCTTTACAAAAACAAGGACATTTCTGAGTGACCCCAAACTGTTGAACGGTAGTGTATATGCATGACTAGTGCAATATTTTACAAGCATTAGATGCTATATGCTTTGTACTTTGTATAAGTGTGTGGCCATGTTGAAATGTGAGTTTTGCAGGCAACCTCTCCAGGAACATATCCCATAATATTTTTTAGTTATAAAGCACTCAATTGAGGAGAAACAGCTAGACCAGATTATATCATAATATTTCCCAAATTTTGACATAGTAGAAATATACTACATTATGAGCAAATTCATTTAAAACAATTATACTTTAAAATGGAAAAGTTATTTAGAAAAAAAAACATCATAAAAAACAAATAGATGCCCTGGTTGCATTACATACACGTGGCCCTTTTTTCCATCATTATAATAATTATGTTTCAGATTTATTGATTATCGTTCTTTATGACTTTAGTTAAATGGTCACTAATAATGGCCAAGTTTGTCTATGTTGCTCTTAGAAAGGAAAATGCTTGTGTCTAGGGTTGCAACAATCTGGTAACTTTCCACAAATTCTCAAGTTTTTCCGGAAATCCAGGTTGGAGGATTCCCATATTTGCTGCATATTCCATCCTGAATCCAGAAATATCCCATCTGGGATTTCTGGAAAACCTGGGAATTTTGTGGAAAGTTTCACGAATTTTGCAACCCTTGGGTCCCAAGAAGCTAAGTGGCATCATATTATGTGTACAAGCCGTGCCTGGAAAAGCCTGGTCAAGCTGGCTAACTTCCTCCATGGTCTCACGTGCCTAGATCAGCCAGTCTTTGGCTGCCCTGGCTGGCCTGGGCCTAGGGATGGGGTCAGGGTGCAGCTCATACCTAGGTGTGCAGGCGAATGAATACGGAGGCACATGCAAATGCATTCTAGCTTCCGTCCAATCGCTGGAAGGGGTTCCAGTTGGGTGTCAACACAAAACCAAAGAAGGGACGGATCTGGGACAGATCTGACACCCTACCGGATAGTCAGTGAAATGCACTGCCATTGACTTCCATTTATTAACACAATTGGATTTTGACTTCATTTTGAAAACAATCTATGTTACCGATGTAATTTGTTTGTAAAATTAAGGTAACTTGATGGAAAGAGAGGAGGAAAGAAAGAACAAAGATAGTGCAGCTTACAAGTCATGCATTGCGATGGACACAGTGCTGTGACGGAGGGCAAACACGATAAAAACAGATAGATACACTTGACACAGCACAGGCAGGGCATGACAGGGCACCAACCCAACACAGTACAGTATCAACAGCAAGGTGTGGTCATGGTCTTACCGATGCGGTCCAGGCGGTCGATGGCTACAGTTTCGAAGGCACGGCGCATCATGGGGTACTCCTCCAACACCTCGTTGAAGTGATCCACAGAGAGGGAGAAGAGACGGCAGTAAGTGTCGGCACGAACGCTGGCCGTGCGTCTCCCCTTCGTCAGCAGACAAATCTCTGTAGAGAAAATACAATATGCACAATTAGACAATAAGCTCAATTCTTACTTTTTGATGTCACTGAAATAATGCACTGTTTCTGTTTGCTCATGAAAGAAAGATAGATTCCCAACTTTCGAACACTCCTGCAGTTTTATTGTGCAAGAAGACCATGGATCTGTGGGTATCTTATATTTCTTTAATTACTACTGGATGTGTGTACACTACTTATAAACTCTTTCTGTTTGGTGTCTATGCTGACTAAGGCTTCATGGCCAAAATGCGTTCCGTTGTCAGTAATACCTTTGTTTGTTAGAACTGAGGATCTCTGATAGACACACAGGGAGGGAGGAACCAATGGACTGAGTAATTACAGCCATAACAAAGACCAGCTCTAACCTAATCTGGGGTGTGCAACCTCCAACATTGGACAAATTACCATATAAATGAAGAATGAGCAGTTTCCAAGGTACAGCTGGATCTGGTGGCATGATAACCTAATGTGCATGTCAATAAAATGATGGTCGCTGCATTGCAACTAGAGCTATGCAGAGTCAATTCATCATGTTGTCACTTTGAGCTGATGAGTCGGAAAAATCACTATGTACTGCTGGTTGCTGATACTGCTAGTGTTGAGTATGTACAGCACATACTGTATACAGTATAGACACAGTGGCCAGGATTAAAACAAAGACAGATTACAACCTGGTGAACTGTGATTGAACTTTGAAGATGATTTCTTCCTGAGCCGACATCCACAGCAATTGCAGCGATCATGATCTCAGTGATCATCAGGGCAACTGCCTTTAAAAGTCTATAGCTGTGCACAGGTATAGTTAATATTTGATGGATTGAATCCTGGCCTCATTGCTTGACTTGGACTGAAATAGGTGCTAGTATTAATTTGGGTGCTGTTTATATACAGGAACTCTGCAACACTTTCCAGCTTATATTCTATAAAACGAAAAGGAGCTCAAGCAGTAAAATATTTGAGATGCTGGTTCTCAGCTCCCCTCAGCTTGGCCTGTATGTAGCGAGCATAGTCCCAATAGTTTTGCTTCCTATCGAAGTGGTAGACAGTACCTAACCAGACCTTCAGTATCCTACCCAGATGACATGTACAATATGTTAGCCACTGGGACCTAATGTGCTAGACTTGCTTCCCTAATTCCAAGATCAATCACTCTGCCCATGGACATGTTACCCATCACATTTGATGTTGGATCTAATTCAGGAAAGGTAATTATCAACCCTGCTACTGTGGGGTCAGACCATCCAAACAGACTTATCAGAAAAGAGGGTCACTGGGAAAGTAAACCTTGCACATCTTGTCCCCAGGGGCTAGCTGATGTTAGCTGATGCTAGGGTGTTGCAGGAATTAAATTCCTCTGTTTTAATACCCAATTAAAATCAAACAGTCTGTCAATTCATAAGGATTTGTGTGATCCTTATTTGTATAAAATTGATAGAGCTGACTGAGTCTTAAAGTCAACCAGCAGCTTTTATTCACGAGAGTACTGCTCATTACACATTTTACCACAGGTTATAAACTGAAAATGACATCAGCGTTTTCTAAACTGTTCCGTCTCTTCTTGACACTGGTACAGAGGCTGTATAGTTCTCAAACCTTCCCACATCGTCCAGAGCCAAGGTCAGCCTGTGTAGATAAGCATTCTAGCCAGTCTGGCGATATAGTTCATTCATTTCTACCAAGGAACAGACAGTCATTGTTCTAATTCTTGATTATATTTACACACATTATATTCAGTACTAGGATTAAAAAGAAAATTCATACATATACAGTAACATAATAGTATTCTGATTAGTACATATAGAGTAACATAATAGTATTCTGATTAGTACATATAGAGTAACATAATAGTATTCTGATTAGTCAGTCCTGATTGAAATGTATACATAATTAGTCATCATTGATAAAAATTCCCTTAACATAGGGTTACTATTTATTGATAGTGTATAGACAAACATGTCCATATGCTTCATATTAGCAGCACAGTGAATGAAAAGAGGTATGATTTATTAGAGGAAAATGCCCTTGACATTCACAGCCTAGATTTCCTTTGTGAAAAGTGTTAGCTGCTAGAACTGCCTGCTGTAGCCCGCAGGATATGAAAACAGAACGCTCAAGCTGCGAGTGTGAACAATGTGTTAGTGCTCTTACAATGGAAAAATCTCCTCATAAATGCAATCTATGTTGGCACAGAATGTGTCTGAAATGGCACCCTGTTCCCTATGTAGTGCCTATAGGGTTCTTGTCAGAAGTAATGCACTGCATAGGAAATGCCATTTGGGACACAGCTAGAGCCAAACTGTCACACTGTCACACCGTCCCCCCTCTGTACTCATAACCTCTTCACTCTAATTACTTCCTTACCATCCCAGTCCAAGAGAAAGTATACTATTCATAGAGAAAGAGAGAGACAAAAAATAATGAGCTAGCAATAACAAATACACAGCAGCTAAGAGCAGGATATAGAGTTGGTTGTATTTGGGGTTAATTGTAGTATTTTACAGTTTGTGGCTGGCGGCACAGAGGAAAGGAGGAAGGTTAGCTGTTAGCCACCTGAGTGGGCGAGCAAAGAGAAGGTGTTTCTGTCACTCTCACAAATGAGTGGACAATCGGTTAGCTTATCTCTCCTGTCCTGTATCTCCTTCAGAGAAAACAGTGTGGGAACAGAGCCCAGGCATCCAGCCTTGTTGCAAAGTCTTCTTGATGACAAGCAGACCTGGGTTCAAATAATATTCATAGTATTTGAACCCAGATCTGTTGTGGGAATGAGGAAGACTAGTCAATGTGTGAGGCCTAGGAGAGTGTGACTCACCGGTTAGTACCGCCTCACATGATCTGATGTGTCTCTTCATCGCCCCTTCCTGTCATATGTCATCACCATTGACCCCTGGGGTACCCTGGGTAATTTGCCATCACTTCATGTGTCATACATCTCATTTCCCCATGGACCCAAGAGCTGGGCAATGTTATGATTTTGATAATGTGGTTAAGTGGAGGGGAAGTAGTGAGTCTCCTGACTAATGCTAATCCAATATGGTAATGATATTCAGTAGCACTGGGTGCAGCTAGCCGAGCATTGCCGGTTATGGCCTGGTCCAATGGCTGCTATATTATGATGCTGATAGTGTGGTTCAGTGGAGGGGAAGTAAGGAGTTTTCTGACTGGACCAGCTGCTCCTAAATTAGAGCTCATCTCTTAATGCCATAATCATGCAAAGACAAACAGACAAGGTAAAAATATCACCCCCACCAGATGGTCAGCTGGCCGGAAAAGGGGCCTGGTTTCAGCATAACATGGTAGAATGACTGGCTACACACACACACACACACGAGCAGCACACACACAAGCAGCACACACACACACACACTTTGTGCATCAAAAGAAGTGGAAGCTTTGTTTAATTTAAATTAGATTTCCCATTCATTTGGGGGCTTACAGTGCCACCACCACACACATCAAGCTCAACCTAAACAGAGTTCACTGTTGACACTCCTGAAATTCCCTATATAGTGCATTATATAGAGCCTTATTGGGTCTTGGTCAAAAGTAGTACACTATATGGAGAATAGGGTGTCATTTGGGACGTTAACAAAAAGTGCAGAGCTGAAGCAGTACACTACAGTACAATCTCTAGATGGAGCTGCTAACTGCACCCTCGCTGTGACCCTTTCTGATTAGAGCCTTAATTTGCCCATATCATAATACAGTTCAAGTCAGAAGTTTACATACACCTTAGCCAAATACACAATTCCTGACATTTAATCCAAGTAAAAATTCACCACTTTATTTTAAGAATGTGAAATGAGAATGATGTATCTAATCTTTTATTTCTTTCATCACAATCCCAGTGGGTCAGACGTTTACAAACACTCAATCAGAATTTGTTAGCATTGTCTTTAAATTGTTTAACTTGGGTCAAACATTTCCCACAATAAGTTGGGAGAATTTTGGCCCATTCCTCCTGACAGAGCTGATGTAACTGATTCAGGTTTGTAGGCCTCCTTGTTCGTAGACGCTTTTTCAGTTCTGCCCACATATTTTCTATAGGATTGAGGTAAGGGCTTTGTGATGGCCACTCCAATACCTTGACTTTGTCCTTAAGCCATTCTGCCACAACTTTGGAAGTATGCTTGGGGTCAATGTCCATTTGGAAGACCCATTTGTGACCAAGATTTAACTTCCTGACTGATGTCTTGAGATGTTGCTTCAATATATCCACATATTTTTCTCCCTCAAGTGCACCTGTCCCTCCTGCAGCAAAGCACCCCAACAACATGATGCTGCCACCCCGTGATTCATGGTTGGGGTGGTGTTCTTTGGCTTGCAAGCCTCCCCCTTTTCCTCCAAACATAACGATGGTCATTGTGGCCAAACAGTTCTATTTTTGTTTCATCAGACCAGAGGACATTTCTCCAAAAAGTACGATCTTCGCCCCATGTGCAGTTGCAAACTGTAGTCTGGCTTTTTAATGGCAGATTTGCACGGTATGGTACTGTTTTTGATTGCTTCGCTGTTTTTACCTGGTTTTAATTCAATTTGATGTTTGGACTAAATAATCGGATGTGAGGTGATTCGGACAGCAGGGGAGTTTGAATGAAAAAATCGTCCACTCATTAATTTCTTGATTCACATCTTTCTTCCCAGGCAGGCCATATCTATGTGGAAGATTACATGATTGCATGCCACACAGCCAGAAGATATACTTAGAATCTTAAGTTGTCTTTCCGTGGGAAGGAGGGGTTGAACTTGGATCAAATGAAAAATGAAATGTCCCTCTAAAAATAGTTAGCCTGCTTCTCTCTCTTTTGCACAACAAGGAGACATCCCAGAAAATTTGGCAATGTAAACAACTGCCTTTTAAATGGATAGTTCAATGGAAAATATTTGATAATTTGTATAATGTTCTAACAGGATGGGTGAGTTACTCCCTCAATTGCGCAGAAGGAATATTCCCTGTTGGCTGCTGCTACAGACCCCAATGCAGAGCAGACAGACATGCAACCTTTTTTTGTCCTCTGGGTGATCTGAGTCCTGATCCCTGGCTTGGCCTGTCCTCTTCATCCCCCTCAACCCCGCCTTCCACCACCCCATCCAGATGAACGTTATGTAATATGAGAAGCTAACTCCAGTCCCAAAATGTTTTATCTGCAGTGATGGGACTTGACAAACATCAAGGCAAAGGCAAAAGAGGATTTGAGTGGATGGAGTGAGTCTGAGTACGCCGACACAGTTCCCTTTTTCCGTATTACAGCTTGGTGTCTGTCTAAGCGAAAATTGGTACCATAGAAAACATGCAGGATGTCTTTGTTTTTTTGTTTTCTCTACGTACCTCCAAAGTAGGAGCCGTCAGTCAGCTTCATCTCTTTGTTGAGCTTGGTGATTACACTGGCCACACCATGTTGGATGAAGTACATCTTCTTGCCCACGGTGCCTTCTCTGATGATGTAATCGTTGGGTTGGAACACCTCGAACTTCAGCTTGCTCAACATGCCCGTCACGAAGTTGGGGTCTGCGTTGGCGAACAGTGGCATGGTAGCCACAAGCTTCCGGCAGTTGAAGTTCACAATTTCCTAAAAAAAAGAAAATATAGTTTTTGGTACTTAAATACTTAAAGAATTGTATGACTATAACAAAAGGGAATAAGAGTGGTGATAGCGGTCAACCCTGACGTGTCCCTCTACTCTATTAGATTTCATTAATGAATAATTTGTTTATTGGATTTTAGTCAGATGAATAATCCAGGATGGCAATGTCTTTTTGAAGGTTCTCCAATTTCTATTTTCTGTTGGTTAAATAAAACACCATAACAAATGGTATTATTTTAATGTGAGTTCATCCAAGTAAAACAGGTAATCTCAGATTACATATTTTCTCTGTATTTGATTGAATGTATGATAGCTACGTCTATAAGATCCGCTTTTAATATCTCTGAGCCACTTTTCATTACTCTTTTGGGAACTTGTGTGCTATTGTCTATTGAATATGATGATCATTGCCAGTCATTCTGGTCTCCTCAGACACAACCAGCGATTGCTTAATGTATGGGCTCATTCAGGGATGGTTAATAAAATGCTCTGTTTCCATGTTTTAGCTTGATACATGTTCAAGGTATAAGGAAAAAAAGGTTCCGTAGAAAATGGTCAGGAACTATTTTCTGATGATGATGTTTGACCTCAGTGAAAGCCAGTCATCTTTCTCGTCTCCTCAGACACATCAACCCTCAGATATTGTTGGAGATTGTTTCCTGTATTGGGATGTTTACTTACTAGCACCTCCCCTACCCACCTCTCCAGTTCCCTCTACTCCTACGTCTCCGTCTCTGTAGCTTCACTGTGCCATTCAGATGTTGTACTGAGAAGCACCTCAACCCTCCGCTCCTCAGTCTGCCATGCAGAGAGACAAACTGACAGAGCCTGGCCTTCACTGCTCCACTATAACCCCTTACTCACTTCTTGTGAGGGATGATGACTCTCCAATGGGAGCATCCAAGCCAAAGTGACATCAGCCAGTCTCCTGTCTGGCTGTGCTTGATGCTTTTAGCTCAGTACTGAGACAACAGTAGCAGTGGGCCAGCCAAGGCCATGGGTTCTGACCTCAATCATGTACAATGAATAATGACTAAGATACCCAGTATTCAGCCCAGCCTGGTCAGGCCCGACTCCAGTGGGGAAACAATCTTTAGACTTTATCCATTTAACTTCACTAGGGTAGGGGGCAGCATTTGGAATTTTGGATGAAAAGCGGGCCCATATGAACCTGCCTGCTACTCAGCCATAAAAGCTAGAATATGCATATAATTAGTATATTTGGATAGAAAACACTCTGACGTTTCTAAAACCTTTTTGAATGATGTCTGTGAGTATAACAGAACTCATATGGCAGGCAAAAACCTGAGAAAAAATCCAACCAGGAAGTGGGAAATCTGAGGATTGTAGTTTTTCATCTCATTGACCATCGAATATACAGTGTCTATGGGGTCATATTGCACTCCCTAAGGCTTCCACTAGACGTTCATAGTCTTTAGAACCTTGTTTGAGGCTTCCACTGTGACGTGGGGGCGAATGAGAGGGGTTGAGTAAGGTCTCTCCCAGAGTGCCAAGAGCTGACCACGCGTTCACGTGAGAGGTAGCTCACGTGCACTGAGCCATGTATCTAGCTAACATTAGCTCGATCAACTGGTCAGTCCAGCACAGCATCCTCTTCAGCTCGCTATAAGTCTCTGTCTCTGTGTGTGTGTGTAAATGTCATTCTGTTTTTATGACAGGGCCTATAAGCACATCTGCCATACAGTGCAGTCAGGGTATCAGCTCAGTGAGCATTTTGTGCCATATAGTAGAAATACCTTTTTTTTGTCTGTACTTTTATTTACAACTTGTAGTGGCACATCAAAGGGGGAGGAGAATGGGCCAGCCAAGAAAACAAAATAACCTTCAAAGTGGAAAGAAGAGGTTCGGAAGAGAAGGAGGGTGGAGGATAAATCCTACCTTGGCAGGAAAAAATACGATTGAGTTGACTATGGCAATTGATATTTGCACTATTTGATTATTACCTGAATACCTACCTTGATGTTCAATTCCATGCTGAAACACATTTTACTATCAGTCATGTTACTAGTATACAAATAAGACTGATTTGCATACTAGTAACATGACTGAAATTATAGTGAAATGTCAATATCGATTGTTGTTTGACTGTTACCTGACCCTTCTTGAAATTCATTCAGAGTGAAAAATGACACATCACATTAAACTTGAAATTATATTGTGAAATACATTTTCATAAATGCTATAGACATTGTAACATTATTCTAATATTGTCACACCCTGGTCTTAGTATTTTGTGTTTTCTTTATGATTTTGCTCAGGCCAGGGTGTGACATGGGTTATTTATGTGGTGTGTTTTGTCTTGGGGTTTTTGTAGGTTATGGGATTGTGGTATAGTATAGCAGTCTAGGAAAGTCTATGGTTGCCTGGAGTGGATCTCAATCAGAGGCAGGTGTTTATCGTTGTCTCTGATTGGGAACCATATTTAGGCAGCCATATTCTTTGAGTGTTTCGTGGGTGATTGTTGCACCAGATAGGGCTGTTTAGGTTCACAGTGCTTGTTTTTGTATATTGTTTGTATTTTCATCTTTATTAAAGATGTTTATGAATAACCACGCTGCATTTTGGTCCTCCTCTCCTTCGACAGAAGAAAACTGTAACAAATATCTTGACTACCATTGACGTTTTTATGAAATTGAGCACATTGATAGATATTAAGTCAACTTTTAATACGACTAATTTAAACTGTACAGCCTACAGACCTTTTAAATATCAGTCTTCATTGGAGACTAACCGTGCTGGAGGACATCTGCAAGATGGTGCAGACAGGCTTAGAGAGTGCCTTCAGAAAGTATTCATACCCCTTGACTTATTCCACAATTTGTTGTGTTACAGCCTGAATTCAAAATGGGTTAACTAGATGTACAAACAATACCCCACAATGACAAAGTGAAAACATGTTTGTAGAAATGTTGGCAAATGTATTGAAAATAAAATACAGATATAGCTCATTTACATACACTACCGTTCAAAAGTTTGGGGTCACCTAGAAATGTCCTTGATTTTGAAATAAATAAATAAGTTCATTAAAATGACATCAAATTGATCAGAAATACAGTGTAGACATTGTTCATGTTGTAAATGACTCCTGGAAAGCTGGAAACAGCAGATTTTTTATAGAATATCTACATAGGAGTACAGAGGCCCATTATCAGCAACCACCACTCCTGTGTTCCAATGATACATTGTGTTAGCTATTTGTCACGTTCTGACCTTAGTTTATTTTTATGTCTTTGTGTTAGGTTGGTCAGGGCGTGAGTTGGGGTGGGTTGTCTATGTTCTTTTTTCTAGGTTGTATTTTCTACGTTTTTGTCCGAGTATGGTTCTCAATCAGAAGCAGGTGTCGTTCGTTGTCTCTGATTGAGAATCATACTTAGGTAGCCAATTTCCCACCTGTGTTTTGTGGGTGATTGTTTTCTGTTTAGGTTGTTTTCCCTGACAGAACTCTGCGCTTTCGTTTTCTCAGTTTGTCATTTTGTTTGAGTGTTTTTTGTGAACATTAAATATGAACAATTTCCACGCTTGGTCTCATTCCAATGACGATCGTTACAGAATCACCCACCAACCAAGGACCAAGCAGAGTGGTATCGGGCGGCAGCAATCTCTGGACTCATGGACATGGGAGGAGATTTTGGACGGAAAAGGACCCTGGGCACATGCTGCGGAATATCGCCACACCAAGACAGAGCTGGAGGCAACGAAAGCTGAGCGGCGGCGATACGAGGAGGCAGCACGGCAGCGCAACAGGCACGAAAGGCAGCCCCCAAAAAATATTTGGGGGGAGCACATGGGGAGTGTGGCAGAGTCAGGTTGGAGACTTGAGCCCACTCCTCGTGTTTACCGGAAGAAGTGCAGTACTGGTTAGACACCGTGTTATGCGGTCAAGCACTGTACGCGCTCATAGCCCGGTGGGCTATAGGCCACCCCCCGCAAGTGCCAAGCGAGAGTAGGTATCCAGCCAGGGCATGTTGTGCCAGCCCAGCATGTTTGGTGTCTGGGACGCTGTTTCGGCCCAGGGTATCCTGCGCCGGCTCTGCGTGCTGTGTCTCCGAGGCGCTGGGAGGGTGCGGTGCGTTCAATGCCTGTGCTCCGCCCGTGCCGGGCGAATGTGGGTATTGAGCCTATGGGAGAGGTGCGAGTGGTAGGCACCATATCTTTAGTACTCACCCACAGCCCGGTTCAACCTGTGCCTGCACTCTGGATGGTCCAGGCTAAAATGGTGATCCAGCCGGGAGGAGTGGTGCCAAGCCTGCACACCAGGGCTCTAGTGCTCCCCCACAGCCTGGTCCATCTGGTGCCTCCTCCAAGCACCAGGCCTCCTGTAGGTCTCCCCAGCCTGGTGGGTCCTGTGGCAGCCCCACGCACCAGGCTGTCTCTCCGTCTCCTCTATCCATGTCCGCCTGTCTGTCCCGAGCTGCCAGAGCCACCTGTCTGTCCTGAGCTGCCAGAGCCTCCCGTCAGCAAGGAGCTGCTAGAGCCGCCCGTCACTCCGGCGCTGCCGGAGTTGCCCTCCACGCCGGCAGCTCCCGCCTGTCCTGTGCTGCCGGAGTCTCCCGCCTGTCCGGTGCTGCCGGAATCTCCCATCTATTTGGGACCCGCTGCAAGGGTCCCCAGTCCGAGATGGGCGGCGAGGGTCGCCGCTCCAAAGGCGCCACTTAAGCGGGCAACGACTATGATGGAGTGGGGTCCATGTCCCGTGCCAGAGCCGCCACAGCGGACCGACGCCCACCCAGACCCTCCCCTATAGGTTCAGGTTTTGCGGCCGGAGTCCGCACCTGTGGGGGGTGGGGGGGGTTACTGTGACATTCTGACCGTAGTTTATTTTTATGTCTTTGTGTTAGGTTGGTCAGGGCGTGAGTTGGGGTGGGTTGTCTGTTCTGTTTTCTAGGTTTTTTTTTCTACGTTTTTGTCCGAGTATGGTTCTCAATCAGAAGCAGGTGTCGTTCGTTGTCTCTGATTGAGAATCATACTTAGGTAGCCAATTTCCCACCTGTGTTTTGTGGGTGATTGTTTTCTGTTTAGGTTGTTTTCCCTGACAGAACTTTGCGTTTTCGTTTTCTCAGTTTGTCATTTTGTTTGAGTGTTTTTTGTGAACATTAAATATGAACAATTTCCACGCTGCGCTTTGGTCTCATTCCAACAACGATCGTTACACTAATTCAAGTTTATTGTTTTAAAAGGCTAATTGATCATTAGAAAACCCTTTTGCAATTATGTTAACACAGCTGAAAATGTTTGTTCTGCTTAAAGAAGCAATACAACTGTCTTCCTTTAGACTACTTGAGTGTCTGGAGCATCAGCATTTGTGGTTTCGATTACAGGCTCAAAATGGCTAGAAATAAAAACCTTTCTTCTGAAACTTGTCAGTTTATTCTTGTTCTGAGAAATGAAGGCTATTCCATTCGAGCAAGAAACTGAAGATCCCATACAATGCTGTGTACTACTCCCTTCACAGAACAGCTCAAACTGGCCCTAACCAGAATAGAAAGAGGAGTAGGAGGCCCCGGTGCACATGTGAGCAAGAGGACAAGTACAAAACACCAGTCTCAACATCAGCATTGAAGAGGCGACTCAAGGATAATGGCCTTCTAGTTGGGCTCTAGCTTGCAGACCATAACCGTGGTGGTTGGCTAGGCTAACAGTTAGTTGGCTAAATAGCTAACGTTAGCTGGCTGGCAAGCTTACTGGCTAAGATACAGTGGCAAGAAAAAGTATGTGAACACTTTGGAATTACCTGGATTTCTACATAAATTGGTCATCAAATTTGATCGGATCTTCCTCTAAGTCACAACAATAGACAAACATAGTGTGCTTAAACTAACACACAAATTATTGTATTTTTTGAATACATAATTTAAATATTCACAGTATCGGTTGGAAAAGATATGTGAACCCCTAGGCTAATGACTTCTCCAAATGTAAATTGGAGTCAGGAGTCAGCTTCCCTGGAGTCCAATGAATGAGACAAGATTGGAGATGTTGGTTGGGGCTGCCTTGCCCTATAAAAAACACTAACAAAATTTGAGTTTGCTATTGACAAGAAGCATTGCTTGATGTGAACCATACCTCGAACAAAAGAGATCTCAGAAGATTAAGATTAAGAATTGTTGACTTGCATAACGCTGGAAAGGGTTACAAAAGTATCTCTAAAAGCCTTGATGTTCATTGGTCCATGGTAAGACAAAATTGTCTACAGTATAAATGGAGAAAGTTCAGCACTGTTGCTACTCTCCCTAGGAGTGGCCGTCCTGCAAAGATGACTGCAAGGGCACAGTGCAGAATGCTCAATGAGGTTAAGAAGAATCCGAGTGTCAGCTAAAGACTTAAAGAAGTCTCTGGAAAATGCTAACATCTATGTTGAAAAGTCTACGATACGTAAAACAGTAAACAAAAATGGTGTTCACCACGGAGGAAGCCACTGCTGTACCCCAAAAAATGACTGCACGTCTGAAGTTTGCAAAAGTGCACCTGGATGTTCCACAGTGCTACTGGCAAAATATTCTGTGGACAGATGAAACTACAGTTGTGTTGTTTTAAAGGAACACACAACACTATGTGTGGAGAAATAAAGGCACAGCACACCAAGATCAAAACCTCATCCCAACTGTAAAGTATGGTGAAGGGAGAATCGTGGATTGGGGCTGCTTTGCTGCCTCAGGTACTGGACAGCTTGCTATCACCAACGGAAAAATGAATTCCCAAGTTTATCAAGACATTTTGCAGGAGAATGTTAGGCTACCTGTCCACCAATTGAAGCTCAACAGAAGTTGGGTGATGCAACAGGACAATGACCCAAAACGCAGAAGTAAATCAACAACAGAATGGCTTCAGAGGAAAATACGCCTTCTGGAATGGCCCAGTCAGATTCCTGACCTCAACTCGATTTAGATGCTGTGGTATAACCTCAGGAGAGCAGTTCACACCAGATATCCCAAGAATATTGCTGAACTGAACAGTTTTGTAAAGAGGAATTGTCCCAAATTCCTCCTGACCATTGTGCAAGTCTGATCCGCAACTACAGAAAACGTAGTAGAATACAAGAGTTCACATACTTTGTCCAACCTGCACTGTGAATGTTTACACGGTGTGTTCAATAAAGATATGAAAACGTGTAATTGTTTGTATGTTCTTAATTTAAGCAGATTGTGTTTGTATATTGTTGTGACCTAGATGAAGTTTAGATCAAATTTTATGACCAATTTAGGCAGAAATCCAGGTATTTCCAAAGGGTTCACATACTTTTTCTTGACAAGTAATTGCATTTAGCTAACATTATTTGATAACTGGTTACAATAACTGCATTTCCAAAACGTTGGTTTACTTTAATGTAGCTGTAAGCTAGGTATTGATAGCAACCAGCTGACACATGCACTCCTAATAAATATTTTTCCAACATGACTTCGGAATTCTGATCGTTTTTATATAATAACTGGAAACATTTACACGTGAGCTCTAACTGTGCATTGGGACATTTGATGCGTAAACTAATGCAAATCAATATGTTACATGTGCTTACGTTAATGCTACCTACATTTTAAGTAGTTTTCTGACAGGAAACTTTTTTACTCTGACTTGAGTAGTTCGATGGCTAATTTTACTTTTGCTTCAGTAAACCACAATCTAAGTAAAAGTACTTTAACTTAAGTTCAGATTTTCAGCACTCTACCCACCTCTGCAAATTATACATAGCCTAACTATAAAACGGGGATGAGCATCCACTCTGGAGAAAAGTATATCGTTCTACAGAACTAGGCCAACATCTGTCAATCAACTCAGCCAGGGAAACACAAACAGTAGCCTTTTATCGGTTTTCACACCATTCATTATGTGACAATGGCTAGGCTAATGGTAAGCCTACAAATTGTAGCCTATTGGAATATAATCGAATAATAAGGAGCCTATAGCAACCATCGATGGCACTAGATTATCGCCAGCTGATGTCTCGTTAAACCATCAATATGAGTTAAATTCACCCACACAACTGATTTCAATTGCAACCATTATTGGTCACCTCATTACATCTCCCTAAAAGATGATGTCGGTTTAACCTTAGTCAGAGATCTGTATACTATGACGAGATGTTTAGGTCTGTTTAGGGGTGCATAGAAGTTTAGGGTTGGCATTGAAATGCATTGGGATTATTCTGGACAGATTTTGGCGAGAGCGAGCCCTCTTGGTTCACCTCTTCCTATCTGCCTTAAAGGCAGAGCATTTATGGTGATAAGGCCTCTGCAGAAGTCAGGGCATTCATACTTCTTGCGCTTCGCAGAGTAGCACAGAGCTGTTGTGAAAGGAAGTTGTCAATCAGTGGGTTTGTGTTTATACCGGACCTCCCGTCATCAACTACCGTCAACCATTCATGTCAATGCGGAGTTATACAGAGCCTTCTGAATTGTTACAAAATTCGAGAGGCGCAAAGGCGATGCGGTACAGAGCTGGATTTGGCCTCTGCATGACTCCAGAGGCTCCGCAATTGCGCCACACCCTCCATACGAAGCCTCCGACCACATTTTCGGATCAAGTATAAATTGTCCTTTAGTCCTGCTTGCAACCAAAGCCTTTGTTGGTATTTGGTTGGTATTGTCATCAGAACAACTTAGTACTTTTTTAACAGAGTAAGGGTAACGTATCTGTTTGACAAGCATTCCATACAAAGTATTTCATAGTTTACCATGGCAAATCTACTGTGGCAATTTACTCGACATTTTGTATGACTGGAAACTAATGTTGATGTAGCCTACTGTTATAATTTTATTTGTTTCATATTTATGTTATCTGAAACTGCCTGGTACCATTTCTTATCAAGATCAGTTGTAAAATATACC
Source organism: Oncorhynchus gorbuscha (assembly GCF_021184085.1). Lineage (NCBI taxonomy): Eukaryota > Metazoa > Chordata > Actinopteri > Salmoniformes > Salmonidae > Oncorhynchus > Oncorhynchus gorbuscha. Next base: position 43,381,425 of record NC_060183.1, on the reverse strand, counting down.
TGGACTGTCCATATAAATCAAGTCAATAGCAGGGATTTAGTTATTTGTGCCAGAAGGCTGTGGGACAGAATCGAATCTATATAAGTGCGCTGAAGGCAGCAGCCCTAACAGCTGAACCATCCTAGGCTATGATTGAACAACATTTTGTCAGTTCTTTCGTAAACTTAGGATACACTTCACACTTGTACACTCTATATACAAAGGTATGTGGACCTTTAAGTCTTTACTGAAGACTCATTTCTTCAGTGGGTCATATGATTGAGTGTAGTCTGCCCCAGGAGTGTGAAGGTGGACGGAAAGGCTCTGGAGCAACGAACCGCCCTTGCTGTCTCTGCCTGGCCGGTTCCCTTCTTTCCACTGGGATTGTCTGCCTCTAACCCTATTACAGGGGCTGAGTCACTGGCTTACTGGTGCTCTTTCATGCCGTCCCTAGGAGGGGTGCGTCACTTGAGTGGGTTGAGAAACTGATGTGATCTTCCTGTCTGGGTTGGCACCCCCCCTTCGGTTGTGCAGTGGCGGAGATCTTTTTGGGCTGTACTCGGCCTCGTCTCAGATTGGTAAGTTGGTGGTTGAAGATATCCCTCTAGTGGTGTGGTGGCTTTGCTTTGGCAAAGTGGTTGGGGTTATATCTTTCTTGTTTGGCCCTGTCCGGGGCTATCATCGGATGGGGCCACAGTGTCTCCTGACCCCTCCTGTCTCAGCCTCCAGTATTTATGCTGCAGTAGTTTGTGTCGGGGGGCTAGGGTCAGTTTGTAATATCTGGAGTACTTCTCCTGTTTTATCCGGTGTCCTGTGTGAATTTAAGTATACTCTCTCTAATTCTTTCTTTCTCTCGGAGGAGGATCTGAGCCATAGGACCATGCCTCAGGATGCCTGGCATGATGACTCCTTGCTGTCCCCAGTCCACCTTGGCTGTGCTGCTGCTCCAGTTTCAACTGTTCTGCCTGTGATTATTATTATTTGACCATGCTGGTCATTTATGAACATTTGAACATCTTGGCCATGTTCTGTTATAGTCTCCACCTGGCACAGCCAGAAGAGGACTGGCCACCCCTCATAACCTCATAGCCTTGTTCCTCTCTAGGTTTTTCCTAGCCACTGTGCTTCTACACCTGCATTGCTTGCTGTTTGGGGTTGTAGGCTGGGTTTCTGTACAGCACTTTGAGATATCAGCTGATGTATGAAAGGCTAAATAAATACATTTGATTTGGACACCCCTACAAATTTGTGGATTCGGCTATTTCAGCAACACCCATTGCTGACAGGTGTATAAAATCGAGGACAAAGCCATGCAGTCTCCATAGACAAACATTGACAGTAGAATGGTGTTAGAGGAAATTGTAGTTAAGATGATTAATTATGTATACATTATTGATTAGAACCATTTATTCTAATACTATTATGTTATGATATGAAAAGTAAAAGTTATTGGTTAAGCTGTTACTGAAAATGTAAGCAGAACTAATTTGATTGTCTGTGCCTCTTGGGAAGGTTAAGGGGGAGAAAAAGCTTTTCAGACAAAATAAGAATGTTTGGGTTATGTTCCATCGGTAGGAGAAAAGTATATCTTCTAGACAGGTTGTAATGTCTGGTTTATGAGGGGAGTATAAAGCATCTCCGGACCTAAATAAAAAACAACGGGGCTATCGTGGGAAACTGATGATGTCATTTTGAGTTTATAACCTGTGGAAATCTGTGTATGTAGTTAGTACTCTCTGGAATTAAATGCTCTTTACCTGGCTTTTAAGACTGGTCTCGATCTACTTCATGCATAATTAATGAACTTACAATTCATTAATGAATTAGAAATGAGTGCGAATTGGTTTTGGCAATTAAAGCATAAAGGAATTTAGAATTCCTCTATCAAATGGCCAGCTCAGTGACTTTCAACATGGCACCATCATAGGATGGCACCTTTCCAACAAGTCAGTTCGACAAATTTCTTCCCTGCTAGAGTTGTCCCGGTCAACTGTAAGTGCTGTTATTGTGAAATGGAAACGGTTCAGCTTCAAAGTGGCTGTAGCATGTAGCTTGTAAAACACTCACTACCGAGTTCCAAACTGCCTCTGGGTGCAACGCCAGCACAAGAACTGTTCGTCGGGAGATTCATGAAATGGGTTCCATGGCTGAGCAGCCGCACATAAGCCTAAGATGACCGTACACAATGCCAAGCGTTGACTGGAGTGGTGTAAAACTCGCCACCATTGGACTCTGGAGCAGTGGAAATGCGTTCTCTGGAGTGATGAATCAAGCTTCACCGTCTGGCAATCCGAGAACGCTACCTGCCCCAATACATAGTGCCAATTGTAAAGCTTGGTGCACGACCTCACTATGCTATTGTGGCTGAATAGAAGCAAGTCCCTGCAGCAATGTGCACCTACATCTCGTGGAATGCCATCTCAGAAGAGTGGAGGATGTTATAGCAGCAAAGGGGGACCAACTCCATATTAATGCCCATGATTTTGTTTGTGTACACATACAGTGGAGCAAAAAAGTATTTAGTCAGCCACCAATATTTTTTGTTATTAAGCTATATAAAACAACGGTTGTTGATGTGTATTTCAGAATGTTTAGCTTAACATTATAAGTGCAGCAATGCGCACACAGCAGCAGGCAGTTCCAAAATGCAATCAATTAGCTGGACACCATTCACCGTTCTCTAGCAGGAATTCATATGCTGAAAGGCCAGGTGGTTCTAGTGTTAAGACAATATTTACTCCTGAACTTATTTAGGCTTGCCATGACAACGTTGACTCAAGACATTTCAGCTTTTCATTTTTAAATCATTTGTAAACATTTCGAAAAGCATAATTCCCCTTTGACATTATGGGGTATTGTGTGTAGGCCATGACAGAAAATTCCTAATTCGAATAAATGTTTTATTCAGGCTGTAACACAACAAAATGTGGGAAAAGTAAAGGGTTTTGAATACTTTCTGAAGGCACTGTATATCCACCAGTCCACCTAATCAAACAAGTCTTGTCAGTTTACCCTGACCGAACCAAATTACACTTTTTGCAATAGCATAATAAATGTATTCATTACACTATTAGAATGTTGCAGTCAGAATGACTGCTCATTAGCTTGAAGGGGGGTCCCTCGAGGCCCAGCGGTTCTAGTGTAATGGGCATAAACACTAATCAGATTAAAATATAATCTCACTTTCATTCACTTCTATGTACAGTATCTCGCTGTATATTGCATTCTTGAGCAACTTAAGGTCTTTATGCCAATAAAAATATCTGTTACACTGATTAATGTTCAGTTTGTGTTCCACCAGTTGTAGTGATTATTGTTTTGCAGTTTGTCCTTTAAATTTGTTACAGAGCACATGAGATTAACAAAAACCCTCTACAGAGATATTTTCAGATGAATATTAATGTCACGTCTTGGTCTTAGTATTTTGTGTTTTCCTTATTTATTTGGTCAGGCCAGGGTGTGACATTTTGTGGTGTGTTTTTGTATTGGGGTTTTAGTAGGTATTGGGATTGTGGCTGAGTAGGGTTGTCTAGGAAAGTCTATGGTTGCCTGAGGCGGTTCTTAATCAGAGGCAGGTGATTATCGTTGTCTCTGATTGGGAACCATATTTAGGCAGCCATATTCTTTGAGTGTTTCGTGGGTGATTGTTCCTGTCGCTGTGTTAGTTGTCACAAGATAGGCTGTATAGGTTTTCACATTTCTGTTTGTTGTTTTTGTATTGTTTGTGGTTTTTTTCTTTATTAAAGATGTATCGAACTAACCACGCTGCATTTTGGTCTGACTCTCCTTCAACGGAAGAAAACCGTAACAATTAATGACGATTCATTCGTTGACAAAAATTCACCTGGCCATTGTATGATATCTAAAGTATGAATATGTCATAAATGAATTAAATATATATGAATTAGAGAACCACTCAACACTCCATGTTTGCTCCATTAGAGATGCTTAGAGATTGTATGAAAAAAATATTGCCTTGTTGTTGCAGAATGAATTACTGTAACAAATGTCCATTCACAAAGCCTTATATTCATCCCAAATGACACCATATTCCCTATATCGTGCACCATTTTTGAACAGAGTGGCCTAAAGTAGTTTGCTATATAGGGAATAGTGTGCCATTTGGGACAGACATTCAAATACAACAAACAACAAATGCATCATTCTCACCTCTTTGAGAGGGTCGTTGAGCTCACTCAGGATATTGTCCTCGTCAAAGATCTTGCCTTGATAGCGATGCTCATAGTAATCATGGATCTTCTGCCGCATGTCTGCAGGTAGCTTGTGGAATGACATGTACTGCTCCACTTGTTTGTACTGTAAAGATGGAGAGAAGAGAATGTCAATAAACCATTTGAACTGAAAATAACAGACAACAAAAGCTGTCACATTGATTGTCATTTGATGTTATGAGTGGGGATTTCAAAACATTACATCAAAAGCAATTGGAGGTAAAATAACATTAGCGGTCATTACAGGCAACATGTTGTAAAAGGAAACAAGGACATACACAACACACATGCATGTGCACACACTCGCATGCACCCCCATACACACACGGTGGGGTGACAACTTGTATCCAGGGTCATTGCGTATGAACGTGGCAGGTGGCAGAACAAGTACAGCCTGAGGCTCTTCTGAGCGAGGCTTCCACTCCGGCCTAAACAATTGTCTCTCTCCTCACTCTAAATATAGGCTACCCATGATCTCACGTAAACAAGAGAGATATACTACATCAGGGGTCTCCAAAGTTGGCTTACCCGACAGAACTATACGTCATGATTATTTGTTTCAATTGGGTAGCCATTGTTTTGCAAACTCTGCCATGACGTAATGCAGCACTAGGCCTAACAGCAGAAACATTGCCATACCCACACATTCCTCTCTTACCCCCCCCCTCTGCAGATGACTTTGTCAACCACTTTGAAAAGAAGGTTGATGACATCCACTACACAATCACTCAGCCTATTGAGTTCACAGGTCTCACTCACAAATAACTACCCTATGCCTTAACCTCTTTCTCTCCTCTCTCCAGATGAAATCCTGCAAATAGTGAGGTCTGGCCGACTGACAACCTACCCGCTCGACCCCATTCCCTCCCCCTTTCTCCAGACCATCTCAACAGACCTTCTCCCATTCCTCACTTCCCTCATCAACTCATACATGATTACTGGCTGCATCCCCACTGACTTCAAAATGGTCCGAGTCGCTCCCCTTCTCAAGAAACCAACACTTGACTTATCTGACATCAAAAACTACAGACATGTACCCATCTTTATTTTCTTTCCAACACACTTGAGCGTGCTGTCTGATCAACTTACTCATTATCTCACTCAGAACGATCTTCTTGACCCTAAACAGTCAAGCTTCAAGATGGTTCACTGAGGCTCTCCCCACTGCCAAAGTTGACTCTCTCCTTCTGTTCTCATCCTCCTAGATCTATCTGCTGCCTTCAACACTGTGAACCATCAGATTCTCCTCTCCACCCTCTCCGGGCTGGGTGTCTCAGGCTCTGCACACTCCTGGATTGCATCCTACTGGCAGGCTGCTCCTACCAGGTGATGTGGAGAGGATCTGTCTCTGCACCACGTACTCTCGGTTTTAGGCCCTCTCCTCTTCTCTCTATACATAAAGTCACTCGGCTCCGTCATATCCTCAAATGGTCTCTACTATCATTGCTATGCGGATGACACTCAACTACTTTTCTCCTTCCCCCCTTCTGACACCCAGGTGGTGACACGCATCTCTGTGTGCCTGGCAGATATCTCAACTTGTCGGCCCACCAAGCTGTTCTTCCTCCAGGGGAAAGCCTGCCTGCTCAAAGACCTCTCTATCATGGTTGACTACTCTTCAGTGTCACCCACCCAGAGTGTAAAGAACGTTGGCATGACCCTGGACAACACCCTGTCATTCTCTGCAAACATCAAAGCAGTGACTCGGTCCTGCAGGTTCTTTTTATTTTATTTATTTATTTCACCTTTATTTAACCAGGTAGGCTAGTTGAGAACAAGTTCTCATTTGCAACTGCGACCTGGCCAAGATAAAGCATAGCAGTGTGAACAGACAACACAGAGTTACACATGGAATAAACAATTAACATGTCAATAACACAGTAGAAAAAAATGGGCAGTCTATATACAATGTGTGCAAAAGGCATGAGGAGGTAGGCGAATAATACAGTTTTGCAGATTAACACTGGAGTGATAAATGATCAGATGGTCATGTACAGGTAGAGATATTGGTGTGCAAAAGAGCAGAAAAATAAATAAATAAAAACAGTATAAAAACAGTATGGGAATGAGGTAGGTGAAAATGGGTGGGCTATTTTCCTATAGACTATGTACAGCTGCAGCGATCGGTTAGCTGCTCAGATAGCTGTTTGAAGTTGGTGAGGGAGATAAAAGTCTCCAACTTCAGCGATTTTTGCAATTCGTTCCAGTCACAGGCAGCAGAGTACTGGAACGAAAGGCGGCCAAATGATGTGTTGGCTTTAGGGATGATCAGTGAGATACACCTGCTGGAGCGCGTGCTACGGATGGGTGTTGCCATCGTGACCAGTGAACTGAGATAAGGTGGAGCTTTACCTAGCATGGACTTGTAGATGACCTGGAGCCAGTGGGTCTGGCGACGAATATGTAGTGAGGGCCAGCCGACTAGAGCATACAAGTCGCAGTGGTGGGTGGTATAAGGTGCTTTAGTGAGAAAACGGATGGCACTGTGATAGACTGCATCCAGTTTGCTGAGTAGAGTGTTGGAAGCCATTTTGTAGATGACATCGCCGAAGTCGAGGATCGGTAGGATAGTCAGTTTTACTAGGGTAAGCTTAGCAGCGTGAGTGAAGGAGGCTTTGTTGCGGAATAGAAAGCCGACTCTTGATTTGATTTTCGATTGGAGATGTTTGATGTGGGTCTGGAAGGAGAGTTTGCAGTCTAGCCAGACACCTAGGTACTTATAGATGTCCACATATTCAAGGTCGGAACCATCCAGGGTGGTGATGCTAGTCGGGCATGCGGGTGCAGGCAGCGATCGGTTGAAAAGCATGCATTTGGTTTTACTCGCGTTTAAGAGCAGTTGGAGGCCACGGAAGGAGTGCTGTATGGCATTGAAGCTCGTTTGGAGGTTAGATAGCACAGTGTCCAATGACGGGCCGAAAGTATATAGAATGGTGTCGTCTGCGTAGAGGTGGATCAGGGAATCGCCCGCAGCAAGAGCAACATCATTGATATACACAGAGAAAAGAGTCGGCCCGAGAATTGAACCCTGTGGCACCCCCATAGAGACTGCCAGAGGACCGGACAGCATGCCCTCCGATTTGACACACTGAACTCTGTCTGCAAAGTAATTGGTGAACCAGGCAAGGCAGTCATCCGAAAACCGAGGCTGTTGAGTCTGCCGATAAGAATATGGTGATTGACAGAGTCGAAAGCCTTGGCGAGGTCGATGAAGACGGCTGCACAGTACTGTCTTTTATCGATGGCGGTTATGATATCGTTTAGTACCTTGAGTGTGGCTGAGGTGCACCCGTGACCGGCTCGGAAACCAGATTGCACAGCGGAGAAGGTACGGTGGGATTCGAGATGGTCAGTGACCTGTTTGTTGACTTGGCTTTCGAAGACCTTAGATAGGCAGGGCAGGATGGATATAGGTCTGTAACAGTTTGGGTCCAGGGTGTCTCCCCTTTGAAGAGGGGGATGACTGCGGCAGCTTTCAATCCTTGGGGATCTCAGACGATATGAAAGAGAGGTTGAACAGGCTGGTAATAGGGGTTGCGACAATGGCGGCAGATAGTTTCAGAAATAGCGGGTCCAGATTGTCAAGCCCAGCTGATTTGTACGGGTCCAGGTTTTGCAGCTCTTTCAGAACATCTGCTATCTGGATTTGGGTAAAGGAGAACCTGGAGAGGCTTGGGTGAGGAGCTACGGGGGGCGGAGCTGTTGGCCGAGGTTGGAGTAGCCAGGCGGAAGGCATGGCCAGCCGTTGAGAAGTGCTTATTGAAGTTTTCGATAATCATGGATTTATCGGTGGAGACCGTGTTTCCTAGCCTCAGTGCAGTGGGCAGCTGGGAGGAGGTGCTCTTGTTCTCCATGGACTTCACAGTGTCCCAGAACTTTTTGGAGTTGGAGCTACAGGATGCAAACTTCTGCCTGAAGAAGCTGGCCTTAGCTTTCCTGACTGACTGCGTGTATTGGTTCCTGACTTCCCTGAACAGTTGCATATCACGGGGCTATTCGATGCTATTGCAGTCCGCCACAGGATGTTTTTGTGCTGGTCGAGGGCAGTCAGGTCTGGAGTGAACCAAGGGCTGTATCTGTTCTTGGTTCTGCATTTTTTGAACGGAGCATGCTTATCTAAAATGGTGAGGAAGTTACTTTTAAAGAATGACCATGCATCCTCAACTGACGGGATGAGGTCAATGTCCTTCCAGGATACCCGGGCCAGGTCGATTAGAAAGGCCTGCTCACAGAAGTGTTTTAGGGAGCGTTTGACAGTGATGAGGGGTGGTCGTTTGACTGCGGCTCCGTGGCGGATACAGGCGATGAGGCAGTGATCGCTGAGATCCTGGTTGAAGACAGCAGAGGTATATTTGGAGGGCCAGTTGGTCAGGATGACGTCTATGAGGGTGCCCTTGTTTACAGAGTTAGGGTTGTACCTGGTGGGCTCCTTGATGATTTGAGTGAGATTGAGGGCATCTAGCTTAGATTGTAGGACTGCCGGGGTGTTAAGCATATCCCAGTTTAGGTCACCTAACAGAACGAACTCTGAAGCTAGATGGGGGCGATCAATTCACAAATGGTGTCCAGGGCACAGCTGGGAGCTGAGGGGGTTGGTAGCAGGCGGCAACAGTGAGAGACTTGTTTCTGGAGAGAGTAATTTTCAAAATTAGTAGTTCAAACTGTTTGGGTATGGACCTGGAAAGTATGACATTACTTTGCAGGCTATCTCTGCAGTAGACTGCGACTCCGCCCCTTTGGCAGTTCTATCTTGACGGAAGATGTTATAGTTGGGTATGGAAATCTCTGAATTTTTGGTGGCCTTCCTGAGCCAGGATTCAGACACGGCAAGGACATCAGGGTTAGCAGAGTGTGCTAAAGCAGTGAGTAAAACAAACTTAGGGAGGAGGCTTCTGATGTTGACATGCATAAAACCAAGACTTTTTCGATCACAGAAGTCAACAAATGAGGGTACCTGGGGACATGCGGGGCCTGGGTTTACCTCCACATCACCCGCGGAACAGAGAAGGAGTAGTATGAGGGTACGGCTAAAGGCTATCAAAACTGGTCGCCTAGAGCGTTGGGGGCAGAGGATAACAGGAGCAGGTTTCTGGGCATGGTAGAATATATTCAGGGCATAATGCGCAGACAGGGGTATGGTGGGGTGCGGGTACAGCGGAGGTAAGCCCAGGCACTGGGTGATGATGAGAGAGGTTGTATCTCTGGACATGCTGGTTGTAATGGGTGATGTCACCGCATGTGTGGGGGGTGGGACAAGGGAGGTAACAGGGGTATGCAGAGTGGATCTAGGGGCTCCATTGTGAACTAAAACAATGATAACTAACCTGAACAACAGTATACAAGGCATATTGACATTTGAGAGAGACATACAGCGAGGCATACAGTAGTCACAGGTGTTGAATTGAGAAAGCTAGCTAAAAACAGTGGGCGAGGCTAATCAGCTAGCACAACAAACAGCAGGTAAAATGGCGTTGACTAGGCAACTGGGCCGACAGATAAAACAAACAAGCAGAGTGGAGTACCGTGATTAATGGGCAGTCCAGTGTGCGTCAGCTATGTAGCCAAGAGATCAGTGCCCTTCATGCCCTTCAACATCCGAGTAACACTACCTCACACAGGAAGAGGCAGAGGTCCTAATCCAGGCACTTGAACTCTCCCGTCTGAACTACTGCAACTCGCTATTGGCTGGGCTCCCCGCTTGTGCCACTAATCCTCTGCAATTTATCAGGAATGCTGCAGCCAGCCTGGTTTTCAACCTTCCCAAGTTCTCTCATGTCATCCCGCTCCTCCGCACACTCCTCTTTCTTCCAGTCTAAGTCCACATACACGACAAGACCATGTTGCTTACCTATGGAACACTAAGTGGAACTGCCCCTTTCCCTACCTTAAGGCTATGCTCTAACCCTACACCCCAACACTCACCATTTGGATTCGGTCTTATGTAGCAAAATTTAAATTTCTGTTTTTTACATTGAACAAAAGTAGAGACTGAGAGCTACAAAATTGTATATCATACAATGCATTTGAGGAACAATGGGAAAGTAATTATGCTTTGAAAGTTGATAAACTTGTAAACTCAATTTTGAAACAATGGCATTTTAATGTTTCGGTGAGAGTTTTTCGTCTACACCGATTCAGCATCGTTCGCACCCTCTTGAGATTTAGCCCCACCCATCTCGTTTCGTTCTCTGAGCACTTACTTGACGCTCTGGCCGATGATTTGTTTACCTCTGGATAAAATGAAAATAGCCTAACCAGCTCAGCGGGCAACAATTTCATTATGCTTTGCCGAGGTTTACCAACACCGGCCAAATTCAACGGGTGTTGTAAACTTTAGCTTAGCTAGGGTGCCAACCAGCTAATGCTAGCTAACAGTACACGTTGGCTTACGACAGGTAGCTAGCTCGCTAGGTAAACAATGAACTTAGCTAGGCAAACAATGTGATGGCACACACACCACGAGCCAGCCAGCTAACATTAAACAACGATGAACAACAACGTTATACACGTTGCATTAGGTAGGGAGCCAGCCAGCTAAAGTTATCTAGCTATCTAACAGTACACTTCAGCTTAAAATTAAATCACTTTCTGTTTGAAACGTGTAATATCTGAAAATGTAGCTAGCTAGACTATCTTACCCATACAGTATACATCATCATGCTTGATAGACTCCTCTCTCTGTCACGGATCCATGCCACAAATGCCCTTAGTTTGAAGACGTATTATGGAAACAGGTGTTTTAGCCATCTCTTTAGTTATCATACCCTAATTCCACTGATTTCAAATCTCGATCCTCCAAAAAAGTGGAGATCAACACTTATGCAGCTACATTTTAAAAAATCAGTGTTCGACAGGATTACCAAAACAGACTGAGCTCAAATACACAAAAGCCTTCTATTTGGAAGACCAATCTGAACTCTGAACTTGGCATGTCCAGCTCGTAGTAAGGTTGCTCTCTTTTTCTGTAGTTTACCAACAAGGCTCGTAATTAACAATTGTGTTCTTATTTACAGATGGAAAACAATTTTGTTATTAAGGGACATGAAAGTTCACAAGGCATTTCTGCCAAAAAAAAAAAATGTTTTGATAAAAAAAAAAATTAAAAACGTTCAAATGGCTCTCTTGTGAAGTAGTGAATTGCGACATACGCCTTGTTTCCTGAAATGGTTAACAAATGAGAACATTAAACAATTGAATTAATGTACTAAAGACATGCCATGCATAATTCAGAGTGTGTGTTGACTGTGGTTGTTGTCATGTCTCAGAGGGTTGGTTGTCATATGGTAGGATATGGGGGTCACTAAATATGATCTGGAGCCAGTCTCTCTGCAGGGTGCTGTGCCCTAATGGAGTCATTCAGCTGTCACAACATTCAATCTAGAGTCAATCTCTACAGTAGGAATACTGTTAAAACCGGTTTTAACTGTTTCACACTTGAGTTCCAAATATCTCTAATGATCACCTCAGCATTAGTTTTTTTATGCGCTAAGTGTTCCAAAATTATAGTGATACGCAACAGGACAGATAACACGTGCTGCCCTCAAACCAAGGCACGCTGCATGCGAATTATCTATAGGCTATATTTCAACATCTCAATTTAAAATGATTTTGAAACAACAGTTTTGTTTTCCATCAACAGTTTGAAATGAGATACGTTCCACCTCTTCATCAATTCACATAGAAGTAGCCCATTTCACGGTTGCCGACAATTTATATTTAAGGCATGCAATGCTAATGTAGGCGAGGATAAACTAGATGAGCCGGACAAACTTCTTTCTTCGATGAGAGCCAAAGGAGTGTTTCCCCTGGTCAAGTTGTCAGACATTTGCTCATCTCCAGTCAAAACTGTTCGCTGCACTGGCCCCCCAATGGTGGAACAAACTCCCTCACGACGCCAGGACAGCGGAGTCAATCACCACCTTCCGGAGACACCTGAAACCCCACCTCTTTAAGGAATACCTAGGATAGGTTAAGTAATCCCTCTCACCCCACCCCCCTAAGTTTTAGATGCACTATTGTTAAGTGACTGTCCCACTGGATGTCATAAGGTGAATGCACCAATTTGTAAGTCGCTCTGGATAAGAGCGTCTGCTAAATGACTTAAATGTTAAATGTAAAACAGAACCTGCCCAAACTTTTTTTTCCCCCCTGGCATAATTTCTGTCTGGCGCCAACATTGCCTTCATTGTTGTTTTCCTTACTAATACGTACTTCGGACGTGCGTGCGTTCCTATTAAAGTTAGTGCCTTATTACATCATCATAACAGTTTCTGTATACCATGTTATGACATTTCTACTGTAGCACACCGTTTATAGCTATGCATGGAGCGTAATGTATTCTCTGTGTATTTCCTTATAACCATGGACAAGTGGTGTACTAATTATATAACCTTTATGGTGTCATACTCAATTGTGCTTATGTAACTAGCTATATTATTCTATTAGCTAAAACAATGCTGATAGTGTCAGATAGGTATTCGCTTGTGTTGTATCCTTTGAAGCTGCCCTGGCCTTATCATGACCATGGCTTCTGTATTAATTTGGCCTGTTTAGCATAGCTCTGCTCTGCCCTCTTGTGGAGCTCTTCAGTTTCCGTTTCTTACTGTGTCTTATGTCGTTATATCATTGTGGGGATCGCAAAGTAAAAGCCCCCACTTAAATCTTTGACATACTTCTGACTTTTTATTATGTGGGACTTACGATGCATACTTCTTATTTTTTCTTCTTCTTCTGACGCATGTTACTCCTCTTACCCCGTTCAAGCTTTATAATATGTAGACTGATCTGGATTAGGTTTTCTTTTATACTTTTTAAACTATTAAACTTTTCGCCCATCTTCATTCACTTTAATGGGACTTTTTTTCAACATTATAAAGCTCCCCATTGTGACATCATAACTACCAACATTCACTGTAAACAATGTAACTTTGACACATCAGCTACTTTGACCACTTTGAAATCAACATGTACAAAAAGTTAGAGCATATAAAATCTTCCTCTGCAAATCTGAAAAAATAACAAAATGATCTGGTACAGATCAAATGTCACAACTGTTTAAGTAACCATATCAACCTTTTCACTAACTTTTTATAAACAACTCAACTTTTGACCACTTCCCCCAACAAGTTACACAAAAAGTTAGAATGTAGGACATCTTTGTATTCTTCTCTGATATTCAAGTCTGTTCGCAGAACAAAAATATCGCTACGGATCTAATGATACACCTACAGGATTTTAGTAACTGCATTAACACATTTACCCCCATTTTTTCCAGACAACTGCCATTTTTACCACTCCCCCAACAAGTCTGATAAAGAATTAGAGCATATGAAATCTTCCTCTACTTCTCTGCTATTCAAATCGGACGTTATAACAAAAAAATATACTCTACCTGTCATGCAGGTGAAAGAGGACCCAAAAGCGACTTAACAGAAACAGAGTTTATTCAAGTCCAAACAGGGAATAACAGAAATCCTCTAGTCTGTAGAGGGGAATAACTGGAGAAGCGGCCACAGACTGCAGGTCGCTTCGGGTAGGCGCAGGCCGTAGTTGACAGAGACACCTGCTCACACGCAGCATCTGATGAAGGCAAAAAAACACGACAGGACAGGGCGATACACAATCACAGCAAAAACACGACAGGACAGGGCGAAACGCAATCACAGCATGGTGAATACTAAACAAGGAACCGACGGGACAGGAACGGAACACAAAGGAATAAATAGGGACTCTAATCAGGGGAAAGGATCGGGAACAGGTGTGGGAAGACTAAATGATGATTAGGGGAATAGGAACAGCTGGGAGCAGGAACGGAACGATAGAGAGAAGAGAGAGCGAGAGAGTGAGAGAGGGAGGGGGAGAGAGAGGGATAGAAAGAGGGAAAGAACCAAATAAGACCAGCAGAGGGAAACGAATAGAATGGGGAGCACAGGGACAAGACATGATAATAAATGACAAACATGACAGTACCCCCCCACTCACCGAGCGCCTCCTGGCGCACTCGAGGAGGAATCCTGGCGGCAACGGAGGAAATCATCGATGAGTGAACGGTCCAGCACGTCCCGAGACGGAACCCAACTCCTCTCCTCAGGACCGTAACCCTCCCAATCCACTAAGTATTGGTGACCCCGTCCCCGAGAACGCATGTCCATGATCTTATGTACCTTGTAAATAGGTGCGCTCTCGACAAGGACGGGAGGGGGGGAGGGAAGACGAACGGGGTGCGAAGAAAGGGCTTAACACAGGAGACATGGAAGACAGGATGGACGCGACGAAGATGTCGCGGAAGAAGCAGTCGCACAGCGACAGGATTGACGACCTGGGAGACACGGAACGGACCAATGAACCGCGGAGTCAACTTACGAGAAGCTGTCGTAAGAGGAAGGTTGCGAGTGGAAAGCCACACTCTCTGGCCGCAACAATACCTTGGACTCTTAATCCTGCGTTTATTGGCGGCTCTCACCGTCTGTGCCCTGTAACGGCAAAGTGCAGACCTCACCCTCCTCCAGGTGCGCTCACAACGTTGGACAAACGCTGAGCGGAGGGAACGCTGGACTCGGCAAGCTGGGATGAGAACAGAGGAGGCTGGTAACCCAGACTACTCTGAAACGGAGATAACCCGGTAGCAGACGAAGGAAGCGACCAGAGCGTATTCTGCCCAGGGAGCTGTTCTGCCCAAGACGCAGGGTTTCTGAAAGAAAGGCTGCGTAGTATGCGACCAATCGTCTGATTGGCCCTCTCTGCTTGACCGTTAGACTGGGGATGAAACCCGGAAGAGAGACTGACGGACGCACCAATCAAACGACAGAACTCCTCCAAAACTGTGACGTGAATTGCGGGCCTCTGTCTGAAACGGCGTCTAACGGGAGGCCATGAATTCTGAATACATTCTCAATAATGATTTGTGCCGTCTCCTTAGCGGAAGGAAGTTTAACGAGGGGAATGAAATGTGCCGCCTTAGAGAACCTATCGACAACCGTCAGAATCACAGTCTTCCCCGCAGACAAAGGCAGACCGGTAATGAAGTCTAAGGCAATGTGAGACCATGGTCGAGAAGGAATGGGGAGCGGTCTGAGACGACCGGCAGGAGGAGAGTTACCCGACTTAGTCTGCGCGCAGTCCGAACAAGCAGCCACGAAACGGCGCGTGTCACGCTCCTGAGTCGGCCACCAAAAGCGCTGGCGAATAGACGCAAGAGTGCCTCGAACACCGGGATGACCAGCTAACTTGGCAGAGTGAGCCCACTGAAGAACAGCCAGACGAGTGGAAACAGGAACGAAAAGGAGGTTACTAGGACAAGCGCGCGGCGACGCAGTGTGCGTGAGTGCTTGCTTAACCTGTCTTTCAATTCCCCAGACTGTTAACCCGACAACACGCCCATAAGGAAGAATCCCCTCGGGATCAGTAGAAGCCACAGAAGAACTAAACAGACGGGATAAGGCATCAGGCTTGGTGTTCTTGCTACCCGGACGGTAAGAAATCACAAACTCGAAACGAGCGAAAAACAACGCCCAACGAGCTTGACGGGCATTAAGTCGTTTGGCAGAACGGATGTACTCAAGGTTCTTATGGTCTGTCCAAACGACAAAAGGAACG
Source organism: Oncorhynchus gorbuscha (assembly GCF_021184085.1). Taxonomy (NCBI): domain Eukaryota; kingdom Metazoa; phylum Chordata; class Actinopteri; order Salmoniformes; family Salmonidae; genus Oncorhynchus; species Oncorhynchus gorbuscha. The sequence continues at coordinate 43,365,619 of NC_060183.1, read as the reverse complement.
GTCGCCCTTCCAACCACTGTCGCCATTCGCCTAGGGCTAAGCGGATGGCGAGCAGTTCACGGTTACCCACATCATAGTTGCGCTCAGATGGCGACAGGCGATGAGAAAAATAAGCGCAAGGATGAACCTTATCGTCAGACTGGAAGCGCTGGGATAGAATGGCTCCCACGCCTACCTCTGAAGCGTCAACCTCGACAATGAATTGTCTAGTGACGTCAGGAGTAACGAGGATAGGAGCGGACGTAAAACGTTCTTTTAGAAGATCAAAAGCTCCCTGGGCGGAACCGGACCACTTAAAACACGTCTTGACAGAAGTAAGAGCTGTGAGAGGGGCAGCAACTTGACCGAAATTACGAATGAAACGCCGATAGAAATTAGCGAAACCTAAAAAGCGCTGCAACTCGACACGTGACCTTGGAACAGGCCAATCACTGACAGCTTGGACCTTAGCGGAATCCATCTGAATGCCTTCAGCGGAAATAACGGAACCGAGAAAGGTAACGGAGGAGACATGAAAAGAGCACTTCTCAGCCTTTACGTAGAGACAATTCTCTAAAAGGCGCTGTAGAACACGTCGAACGTGCTGAACATGAATCTCGAGTGACGGAGAAAAAATCAGGATATCGTCAAGATAGACAAAAACAAAAATGTTCAGCATGTCTCTCAGAACATCATTAACTAATGCCTGAAAAACAGCTGGCGCATTGGCGAGACCGAACGGCAGAACCCGGTACTCAAAATGCCCTAACGGAGTGTTAAACGCCGTTTTCCACTCGTCCCCCTCTCTGATGCGCACGAGATGGTAAGCGTTACGAAGGTCCAACTTAGTAAAGCACCTGGCTCCTGCAGAATCTCGAAGGCTGATGACATAAGGGGAAGCGGATAACGATTCTTAACCGTTATGTCATTCAGCCCTCGATAATCCACGCAGGGCGCAGAGTACCGTCCTTCTTCTTAACAAAAAGAACCCCGCCCCGGCCGGAGAAGAAGAAGGCACTATGGTACCGGCGTCAAGAGACACAGACAAATAATCCTCGAGAGCCTTACGTTCGGGAGCCGACAGAGAGTATAGTCTACCTCGAGGAGGAGTGGTCCCCGGAAGGAGATCAATACTACAATCATACGACCGGTGAGGAGGAAGGGAGTTGGCTCGGGACCGACTGAAGACCGTGCGCAGATCATGATATTCCTCCGGCACTCCTGTCAAATCGCCAGGTTCCTCCTGAGAAGTAGGGACAGAAGAAACGGGAGGGATGGCAGACATTAAACACTTCACATGACAAGAAACGTTCCAGGATAGGATAGAATTACTAGACCAATTAATAGAAGGATTATGACATACTAGCCAGGGATGACCCAAAACAACAGGTGTAAACGGTGAACGGAAAATCAAAAAAGAAATAGTCTCACTGTGGTTACCAGATACTGTGAGGGTTAAAGGTAGTGTCTCAAATCTGATACTGGGAAGATGACTACCATCTAAGGCGAACATGGGCGTAGGCTTCTCTAACTCTCTGAAAGGAATGTCATGTTTCCGAACCCATGCTTCGTCCATGAAACAACCCTCAGCCCCAGAGTCTATCAAGGCACTACATGTAGCACCCGAACCGGTCCAGCGTAGATGGACCGACAAAGTAGTACAGGATTTTGATGGAGAGACTTGAGTAGTTGCGCTCACCTGTAGCCCTCCGCTTACAGATGAGCTCTGGCTTTTACTGGACATGAATTAACAAAATGTCCAGCAACTCCGCAATAGAGGCACAGGCGGTTGGTGATCCTCCGTTCCCTCTCCTTAGTCGAGATGCGAATCCCTCCCAGCTGCATGGGCTCAGTCTCAAAGCCAGAGGAGGGAGATGGTTGCGATGCGGAGCAGGGAAACACCGTTGATGCGAGCTCTCTTCCACGAGCCCGGTGACGAAGATCTACCCGTCGTTCTATGCGGATGGCGAGAGCAATCAAAGAGTCCACATCTGAAGGAACCTCCCGGGAGAGAATCTCATCCTTAACCACTGCGTGGAGTCCCTCCAGAAAACGAGCGAGCAGCGCCGGCTCGTTCCACTCACTAGAGGCAGCAAGAGTGCGAAACTCAATAGAATAATCCGTTATGGACCGTTCACCTTGGCATAAGGAAGCCAGGGCCCTAGAAGCCTCCCCACCAAAAACTGAACGGTCAAAAACCCGAATCATCTCCTCTTTAAAGTTCTGGAACTTGTTAGAGCAATCAGCCCTTGCCTCCCAGATAGCTGTGCCCCATTCTCGAGCCCGGCCAGTAAGGAGTGAAATGACGTAAGCAACCCGAGCTCTCTCTCTAGAGTATGTGTTGGGTTGGAGAGAGAACACAATCTCACACTGCGTGAGAAAGGAGCGGCACTCAGTGGGCTGCCCGGAGTAGCAAGGTGGGTTATTAACCCTAGGTTCTGGAGGCTCGGCAGGCCAGGAAGTAACAGGTGGCACGAGACGCAGACTCTGGAACTGTCCAGAGAGGTCGGAAACCTGAGCGGCCAGGTTCTCCACGGCATGGCGAGCAGCAGACAATTCCTGCTCGTGTCTGCCGAGCATGGCTCCTTGGATCTCGACGGCAGTGTAACGAGCGTCTGAAGTCGCTGGGTCCATTCCTTGGTCGGTTCCTTCTGTCATGCAGGTGAAAGAGGACCCAAAAGCGACTTAACAGAAACAGAGTTTATTCAAGTCCAAACAGGGAATAACAGAAATCCTCTAGTCTGTAGAGGGGAATAACTGGAGAAGCGGCCACAGACTGCAGGTCGCTTCGGGTAGGCGCAGGCCGTAGTTGACAGAGACACCTGCTCACACGCAGCATCTGATGAAGGCAAAAAACACGACAGGACAGGGCGATACACAATCACAGCAAAAACACGACAGGACAGGGCGAAACGCAATCACAGCATGGTGAATACTAAACAAGGAACCGACGGGACAGGAACGGAACACAAAGGAATAAATAGGGACTCTAATCAGGGGAAAGGATCGGGAACAGGTGTGGGAAGACTAAATGATGATTAGGGGAATAGGAACAGCTGGGAGCAGGAACGGAACGATAGAGAGAAGAGAGAGCGAGAGAGTGAGAGAGGGGAGGGGGAGAGAGAGGGATAGAAAGAGGGAAAGAACCAAATAAGACCAGCAGAGGGAAACGAATAGAATGGGGAGCACAGGGACAAGACATGATAATAAATGACAAACATGACACTACCAATAAAAAGTCACAGGAGTTTAGAGTGACAAAAAAAGCTAATGTGTCATCATTGAGAAACCCAAACGGAGCGGTTGCTTTGAATACTCACACAAACTTAGAGGGTGACATCTTGGTCTACTTCTCTGCTATTAAAATCTGGAATCGGAACAGAATTATTCAACCAATAACAGCTGTTTGTCATAGTTTAGTGACGAGAAGCAGCTAGATAATGTCAGCTAACAGCTTTCGAATGTTGCATCCTTGTGCAGCTAAAATTGAGCTGTTGCCATGGATACCAATGTATTTCAATGGGAATAGAAGGGCCATAGACTACTATGGTAAAATAAAAAAATCTCCTCTTTAACCGCTATTAACTACAAACCAACGCTGAGATGTTTAGATTGTTCGAATGGTGGAGGAAGCACTTAGGTCAACTGCCACACAGATTCAAGCTGACCTTCAGACACGAAGTACGACAATTTCAACTTGCACTATCCATCGCCAAATCAATGAAAAGGGGTTATATTGTAGGAGACCCAAGAGGACCCCACTGCTGAAGGAAAGACAAGAAAGCCAGACTGCAATTTTCCAAAACACACCTGAACGTGACAAATTCCTTCTGGGAGAATATCCTGTAGACAGATGAGACCAAATTTGTCATGTTTTGTCTTATATTGTCTCGTCATTTTGCTTTTCCCTCAGTTCGTTTTCCCCCTGCTGGTCTTTTTAGGTTCGTTCCCCTTTTTCTCTCTCCCTTCCTCTCTCTCTTCTCTCTATCGTTCCGTTCCTGCTCCCAGCTGTTCCTATTCCCCTAATCAATCATTTAGTCTTCCCACACCTGTTCCCTATCTTTTTCCCTGATTAGAGTCCCTATTTCTCCCCTTGTTTTCCGTTTCTGCCCTGTCGGATCCTTGTCTATTGTTCACCGTGCTGTGTCTGTGTATCGCCCTGTCGTGTCGTGTTTCCCTCAGATGCTGCGTGGTGAGCAGGTGTCTGAGTCTGCTACGTTCAAGTGCCTTCCCGAGGCAACCTGCAGTTCATGATCGAGTCTCCAGTCTGTTCTCGTCATTACGAGTGGAATTATGCTTTATGATTGTAGATTTACTTTACTGGATTAAAGACTCTGTTTTCGCCAAGTCGCTTTTGGGTCCTCATTCACCTGCATAACAGAAGGATCCGACCAAAGAATGGACCCAGCGACTACAGACGCTCGTAACACTGCCGTCGAGATCCAAGGAGCCATGCTCGGCAGACACGAGCAGGAATTGTCTGCTGCTCGCCATGCCGTGGAGAACCTGGCCGCTCAGGTTTCCGACCTCTCTGGACAGTTCCAGAGTCTTCGTCTCGTGCCACCTGTTACTTCCTGGCCTGCCGAGCCTCCGGAACCTAGGGTTAATAACCAACCTTGCTACTCCGGGCAGCCCACGGAGTGCCGCTCCTTTCTCACCCAGTGTGATATTGTGTTCTCTCTCCAACCCAACACATACTCTAGAGAGAGAGCTCGGGTTGCTTACGCCATTTCACTCCTTACTGGCCGGGCTCGAGAGTGGGGCACAGCTATCTGGGAGGCAAGGGCTGATTGTTCAAACAATTACCAGAACTTTAAAGAGGAGATGATTCGGGTTTTTGACCGTTCAGTTTTTGGTAGGGAGGCTTCTAGGGCCCTGGCTTCCCTATGCCAAGGTGATCGATCCATAACGGATTACTCTATAGAGTTTCGCACTCTTGCTGCCTCTAGTGACTGGAACGAGCCGGCGCTGCTCGCTCGTTTTCTGGAGGGACTCCACGCAGTGGTCAAAGATGAGATTCTCTCTCGGGAGGTTCCTTCCAGTGTGGACTCTTTGATTGCTCTCGCCATCCGCATAGAACGACGGGTAGATCTTCGTCACCAAGCTCGTGGAAGAGAGCTCGCGTCAACGGTGTTTCCCTGCTCCGCATCGCAACCATCTCCCTCCTCTGGCTCAGAGACTGAGCCCATGCAGCTGGGAGGTATTCGCATCTCGACTAAGGAGAGGGAACGGAGGATCACCAACCGCCTGTGCCTCTATTGCGGATTTGATGGACATTTTGTCAATTCATGTCCAGTAAAGGCCAGAGCTCATCAGTAAGCGGAGGGCTACTGGTGAGCGCTACTACTCAGGTCTCTCCATCTAGATCCTGTACTACTATGTCGGTCCATCTACGCTGGACCGGTTCGGGTGCTACATGCAGTGCCTTGATAGACTCTGGGGCTGAGGGTTGTTTCATGGACGAAGCATGGGCTCGGAAACATGACATTCCTTTCAGACAGTTAGACAAGCCTACGCCCATGTTCGCCTTAGATGGTAGTCATCTTCCCAGTATCAGATTTGAGACACTACCTTTAACCCTCACAGTATCTGGTAACCACAGTGAGACTATTTCTTTTTTGATTTTTCGTTCACCTTTTACACCTGTTGTTTTGGGTCATCCCTGGCTAGTATGTCATAATCCTTCTATTAATTGGTCTAGTAATTCTATCCTATCCTGGAACGTTTCTTGTCATGTGAAGTGTTTAATGTCTGCCATCCCTCCCATTTCTTCTGTCCCCACTTCTCAGGAGGAACCTGGCGATTTGACAGGAGTGCCGGAGGAATATCATGATCTGCGCACGGTCTTCAGTCGGTCCGGAGCCAACTCCCTTCCTCCTCACCGGTCGTATGATTGTAGTATTGATCTCCTTCCGGGGACCACTCCTCCTCGGGGTAGACTATACTCTCTGTCGGCTCCCGAACGTAAGGCTCTCGAGGATTATTTATCTGTGTCTCTTGACGCCGGTACCATAGTGCCTTCTTCCTCTCCGGCCGGGGCGGGGTTCTTTTTTGTTAAGAAAAAGGACGGTACTCTGCGCCCCTGCGTGGATTATCGAGGGCTGAATGACATAACGATTAAGAATCGTTATCCGCTTCCCCTTATGTCATCAGCCTTCGAGATTCTGCAGGGAGCCAGGTGCTTTACTAAGTTGGACCTTCGTAACGCTTACCATCTCGTGCGCATCAGAGAGGGGGACGAGTGGAAAACAGCGTTTAACACTCCGTTAGGGCATTTTGAGTACCGGGTTCTGCCGTTTGGTCTCGCCAATGCGCCAGCTGTTTTTCAGGCATTAGTTAATGATGTTCTGAGAGACATGCTGAACATCTTTGTTTTTGTCTATCTTGACGATATCCTGATTTTTTCACCGTCACTCGAGATTCATGTTCAGCACGTTCGACGTGTTCTACAGCGCCTTTTAGAGAATTGTCTCTACGTGAAGGCTGAGAAGTGCTCTTTTCATGTCTCCTCCGTTACTTTTCTCGGTTCCGTTATTTCCGCTGAAGGCATTCAGATGGATTCCGCTAAGGTCCAAGCTGTCAGTGATTGGCCCGTTCCAAGGTCACGTGTCGAGTTGCAGCGCTTTCTAGGTTTCGCTAATTTCTATCGGCGTTTCATTCGTAATTTCGGTCAAGTTGCTGCCCCTCACAGCTCTTACTTCTGTCAAGACGTGTTTTAAGTGGTCCGGTTCCGCCCAGGGAGCTTTTGATCTTCTAAAAGAACGTTTTACGTCCGCTCCTATCCTCGTTACTCCTGACGTCACTAGACAATTCATTGTCGAGGTTGACGCTTCAGAGGTAGGCGTGGGAGCCATTCTATCCCAGCGCTTCCAGTCTGACGATAAGGTTCATCCTTGCGCTTATTTTTCTCATCGCCTGTCGCCATCTGAACGCAACTATGATGTGGGTAATCGGAACTGCTCGCCATCCGCTTAGCCCTAGGCGAATGGCGACAGTGGTTGGAGGGGGCGACCGTTCCTTTGTCGTTTGGACAGACCATAAGAACCTTGAGTACATCCGTTCTGCCAAACGACTTAATGCCCGTCAAGCTCGTTGGGCGTTGTTTTTCGCTCGTTTCGAGTTTGTGATTTCTTACCGTCCGGGTAGCAAAAACACCAAGCCTGATGCCTTATCCCGTCTGTTTAGTTCTTCTGTGGCTTCTACTGATCCCGAGGGGATTCTTCCTTATGGGCGTGTTGTCGGGTTGACAGTCTGGGGAATTGAAAGACAGGTTAAGCAAGCACTCACGCACACTGCGTCGCCGCGCGCTTGTCCTAGTAACCTCCTTTTCGTTCCTGTTTCCACTCGTCTGGCTGTTCTTCAGTGGACTCACTCTGCCAAGTTAGCTGGTCATCCCGGTGTTCGAGGCACTCTTGCGTCTATTCGCCAGCGCTTTTGGTGGCCGACTCAGGAGTGTGACACGCGCCGTTTCGTGGCTGCTTGTTCGGACTGCGCGCAGACTAAGTCAGGTAACTCTCCTCCTGCCGGTCGTCTCAGACCGCTCCCCATTCCTTCTCGACCATGGTCTCACATCGCCCTAGACTTCATTACCGGTCTGCCTTTGTCTGCGGGGAAGACTGTGATTCTTACGGTTGTCGATAGGTTCTCTAAGGCGGCACATTTCATTCCCCTCGCTAAACTTCCTTCCGCTAAGGAGACGGCACAAATCATCATCGAGAATGTGTTCAGAATTCATGGCCTCCCGTTAGACGCCGTTTCAGACAGAGGCCCGCAATTCACGTCACAGTTTTGGAGGGAGTTCTGTCGTTTGATTGGTGCGTCCGTCAGTCTCTCTTCCGGGTTTCATCCCCAGTCTAACGGTCAAGCAGAGAGGGCCAATCAGACGATTGGTCGCATACTACGCAGCCTTTCTTTCAGAAACCCTGCGTCTTGGGCAGAACAGCTCCCCTGGGCAGAATACGCTCACAACTCGCTTCCTTCGTCTGCTACCGGGTTATCTCCGTTTCAGAGTAGTCTGGGTTACCAGCCTCCTCTGTTCTCATCCCAGCTTGCCGAGTCCAGCGTTCCTCCGCTCAAGCGTTTGTCCAACGTTGTGAGCGCACCTGGAGGAGGGTGAGGTCTGCACTTTGCCGTTACAGGGCACAGACTGTGAGAGCCGCCAATAAACGTAGGATTAAGAGTCCAAGGTATTGTTGCGGCCAGAGAGTGTGGCTTTCCACTCGCAACCTTCCTCTTACGACAGCTTCTCGTAAGTTGACTCCGCGGTTCATTGGTCCGTTCCGTGTCTCCCAGGTCGTCAATCCTGTCGCTGTGCGACTGCTTCTTCCGCGACATCTTCGTCGCGTCCATCCTGTCTTCCATGTCTCCTGTGTCAAGCCCTTTCTTCGCACCCCCGTTCGTCTTCCCTCCCCCCCTCCCGTCCTTGTCGAGAGCGCACCTATTTACAAGGTACGTAGGATCATGGACATGCGTTCTCGGGGACGGGGTCACCAATACTTAGTGGATTGGGAGGGTTACGGTCCTGAGGAGAGGAGTTGGGTTCCGTCTCGGGACGTGCTGGACCGTTCACTTATTGATGATTTCCTCCGTTGCCGCCAGGATTCCTCCTCGAGTGCGCCAGGAGGCGCTCGGTGAGTGGGGGGTACTGTCATGTTTTGTCTTATATTGTCTCGTCATTTTGCTTTTCCTCTGTTCGTTTTCCCCTGCTGGTCTTTTTAGGTTTGTTCCCCTTTTTCTCTCTCCCTTCCTCTCTCTCTTCTCTCTATCGTTCCGTTCCTGCTCCCAGCTGTTCCTATTCCCCTAATCAATCATTTAGTCTTCCCACACCTGTTCCCTATCTTTTTCCCTGATTAGAGTCCCTATTTCTCCCCTTGTTTTCCGTTTCTGCCCTGTCGGATCCTTGTCTATTGTTCACCGTGCTGTGTCTGTGTATCGCCCTGTCGTGTCGTGTTTCCCTCAGATGCTGCGTGGTGAGCAGGTGTCTGAGTCTGCTACGTTCAAGTGCCTTCCCGAGGCAACCTGCAGTTCATGATCGAGTCTCCAGTCTGTTCTCGTCATTACGAGTGGAATTATGCTTTATGATTGTAGATTTACTTTACTGGATTAAAGACTCTGTTTTCGCCAAGTCGCTTTTGGGTCCTCATTCACCTGCATAACAAAATTAGAGTTTTTTGGTAAAGCACACCATATCTATGTTTACATAAAACAAAATGAAGCTTTCAAAGAAAATAACACCTTCCCTAAATTCAAACATGGAGGAGGTTTCACTTGCAGTGAAGCCCCTCTGCAACGATACCACATCAGTCATTCAACAGACTCCCATTCAGAGCAACACACAGAAGCATCCAGGCCAAAGAAACGGGGACACAAAACCTCCAAGACCCCCCCCCACACTTCCCATAGCTGTCCTTCAACCAAACCAGACCCCTCCCACAGTCGCCTCCCCAATAATTAAAAAAATGTAATAATAAAATAATAAACAAGAAAATGAATTCCATCCAACACTCCTAAGAACCACCACAATGCACCAACAACCAATAAAATGAACTCATGAGAAAAAAGAAAAGACAAAAAAAAACAGAAAATAATGCAAAAAACAAAACAAAGGACATCAAAGACAACTAAAATCATAACAGCAAGGTCAACTGTATACGTTTGAGTGCATGTCTGGCACTATTTACATATGTGTGTGTCCGTGTATGTGTGTATTTGAATGAGAGTGTGTGTATATGCATGTGTACAAACACCTGCACGGCATCAGCCTCAGGCAAACCGGCATTAGCTGGAAAAACACTGCCCCTCAGTGTCGTTCAAACATACTTTTATTATGTTTTATTTTGACTTTATTTATTTAGAAATTGGACCATCATTCTAACTCCACTCCCACTTGTCTACAATTCCACATCCCAACGCTCAGCTTCCCACAGCCCATCCCACCTATCTCTGCTGGCCACCCTCTTTGGGATTTCTATGCAACATATATCTTTCAAATATGCCCTGATGTTTAACATACAATTTCAATTGATCTAATCGAATAGAATTGACAGATTGCGAGTTGAAGATAAATACTTTTACTAAGAGTATTAGTATATTAGTAATTGACTGACCCGGTCTCTCCAGATCTCCTAGTACTATTTCTAGGGTCAATTTTCAATCAATGTTATGCATTTTCAGCCATTCCTGAACCTGAGACCAGAAGGAGGCTACCTGAGGGCAATACCAAAATAAATAGTCTATTGATTCTGTATCCTCACAACACAATATGCAGTTTCAATGATTTTATGCCCCAAATATTCAACATATTGTTGGTGGCAAGAATTCTATATAATAATTTTAGCTGAAAAGCACAAAGTCTTGAATCTTGCGTCGTTTATACACCATGTACCATGGAATCGGGACATCAAAAATATTTTCCTAATTCTTTTTGCAATCTGTATGGCACAGTTGTCAAGATACTGGACCTCAAATGAAACTGGCATACTTTACTATTTATGCTATTTTTATTCCTCCGGCAGTTTTGATCCTTTATATTGGGAAGACAGATCAGTTCCCTACCTCCATGTAGGTAGAGTTAAAGTGACTATGCATAGATAACAAACAGAGAATAGCAACAGCGTAAAATAGGGGTCTGGGTAGCTCTTTTATTAGCTGTTCAGGACTCTTATGGCTTGGGGGTAGAAGTTATCAAGAAGCCTTTTGGACCTAGACTTTGTGCTCCGGTACCACTTGCCAAGCAGTAGCAGAGGGAACAGTCTATAACTAGGGTGGCTGGAGTCTTTGACAATTTTTAGGGCCTTCCTCTGATACCGCCAGGTATACAGGTATATACTGGATGGCATGAGGCTTCGCCCCAGTGATGTGCTGGGCCGTACATACTACCCTCTGTAGTGCCTTGCGGTCGGAGGCCGAGCAGTTGCCATACAAGGCAGTGATGCAACCAGGCAGGATGCTCTAGATGGTGCAGCTGTAGAACCTTTTGAGGATCTGAGGACCCATGCCAAATCTTTTCAGTCTCCTGAGAGGGAATAGGTTTTGTCGTGCCCTCTTCACGACTGTCTTGGTGTGTTTGGACCATAATAGTTTGTTGGTAATGTGGACACCAAGGAACTTGAAGTTCTCAATCTGCTCCACTTCAGCCCCGTTGATGAGAATGGGGGCGTGCGCGGTCCTCCTTTCCCGGTGGTCCACAATCATCTCCTTTGTCTTGATCACGTTGAGGGAGAGCTTGTTGTCCAGGCCCAACACGACCAGAGAGGCTGTCTCATCATTGTCGGTTATCTGGCCTACCACTGTTGTGTCATCGGCAAACTTGATGATGGTGTTGGAGTCATGCCTGGCCATGCAGTCATTAGCGAACAAGGAGTACAGGAGGGGACTGAGCATGAAACCCTGAGAAACACCCGTGTTGAGGATCAGTGTGGTGGATGTGTTGTTACCTACCCTTACCAAGTGGGGTAGTCCATCAGGAAGTCCAGGATCCATTAAATGTTCCTTTTGTCGAGATGAGAAAGGGCAGTGTTGAGTGCAGTATAAATTGCATCATCAGTGGATCTGTTGGGGTGGTATGAAAATTAGAGTGGGTCTAGGGTTTCTGGGATAATGGTGTTGATGTGAGCCATGACCAGCCTTTCAAAGCACTTCATGGCTACAGATGTGTGCTACAGGTCGGTAGTCATTTAGGCAGGTTACCTTTGTGTTCTTGGGCACAGGGACTATGGTGGTCTGCTTGAAACATGTTGGTATTACATACTCAGACAGGTTGAAAAGTCAGTGAAGCCACTTGCCAGTTGGTCAGCGCATGCTCAGAGTACACATCCTGGTAATTCGTCTGGCCCCACGGCCTTGTGAATATTGACCTCTTTAAAGGTCTTACATTGGCTATGGAGAGCGTGATCACAAATTCGTCCAGAACAGCTCATGCTCTCATGCATGTTTCAGTGTTACTTGCCTCGAAGCGAGCATAGAAGTAATTTAGCTCATATGGTAGGCTTGTGTCACTGTGCAGCTCGCAGCTGTGCTTCCCTTTGTAGTTTGCAAGCCCTGCAACAACCGATGAACATCGAAGCCGGTGTAGTACGATTCAATCTTAGTCCTGCATTGATGTTTGCCTGTTTCATGGTTTGTCGGAGGGTGTAGCGGGATTTCTTATAAACTTCTGTGTTAGAGACCCACTCCTTGAAAGCGGCAGCTCTACCATTCAGTGCGGACGTTGCCTGTAATCCATGGCTTCCGGTTGAGGCATGTACGCACGGTCACTGTGGGGATGACATCATCGATGCACTTGTTGATTAAGCCAGTGACTGATGTAGTGTACTCCTCAATGACATCGGAAGAATCTCAGAGCATATTCCAGTCTGTTCTAGCAACACAGCCTGTACCTTAGCATCTGCTTCAACTGACCACTTTCTTATTGACCTAGTCACTGGTGGTTCCTGCTTTAGTATTTGCTTGTAAGCAGGAATCAGGAGGAGAGAATTATGGTCAGATTTGCGAAATGGAGGGTGAGGGAGAGCTTTGTACGTGTCTCTGTGTGTGGAGTAAAGGTGGTCTAGAGTTTTTTTCCCCCTCTGGTTGCACATTTATCATGCTGCTAGAAATTAAGATAAAATTTAGGTTAAACAAATTTAAGTTTCCCTGCATTAAAGTCCCCAGCCACTAGGAGCGCCGCCTCTGGATGAGCGTTTTCCTGTTTGCTTATGGCGGTATACAGCTCATTGAGTGTTGTCTTAGTGCCAGCATCAGTTTGTGGTGGTAAATAGACAGCTATGAAGAATATAGATGAAATGTCTCTTGGTAAATAGTCTGGTCTACAGCTTATCATGAGATACTCTACCTCAGGTTGAGCAAAACCTTGAGACGTCCTTAGATTTCGTGCAGAAGCTGTTGTTTGCAAATATACATAGACCTCCACCCCTTGTCTTACCAGAGGCCGCTGTTCTATCCTGCCGAAAATGCTTAAAACTAAGAAAGTCTAGCGAGCTACATCTTCAGATATTACATATTTCAAGTTAAAGCGCACTGCTAGCTATCTAGCTAACTCTAGCTGGTTGGCTTGTTACCTAACATTATGTGTATGATCTGTTGAGTAATATTATTCGTATCAGAGCCATTTGTATTGCTAATTATAGCCTAATGTTAGTTAAAGATGATGATACAACAATAAAATAAAATAAAATAAAATGTATGGCTTTTTTCATTGTATTATCTAAACCAGATCTATTGTGTTAAATTCTCCTACATTCAATTCACATTTACACAAACTTCAGAGTGTTTTCTTTCAAATGTTACCAAGAGTATGCATATCCTTGCTTCTGGGCCAGAGCTACAGGCAGTTAGATTTGGGTATGTCTTCAGGCGGAAATTGAAAAAAAGTAGTGGGGTAGTTAGCTCTAAGAGGTTAAATCGTCCTCTACTTCTCTGCTTTTCAAAGCAAAACACAGAACAGAAATATCTTCTACCAATAAAAACGTACAGCTGTTTGTCATAGTTTAGAGTGAAAGAAAGTAGGTAAATAACAGCAACTAAGAGCTCTCTGTCTATTCATTGAGCAGCCCAAACGGAGACGTTGTAGGTAAATAACAGCAACTAAGAGCTCTCTGTCTAATCATTGAGCAGCCCAAACGGAGACGTTGCTATGGATAGTCACAGACAGAGAGGATCACATGTGGCAGCGGAGGGAAGAATTTTGACAAGGGAGAGGAGCGTGACCACAACTACTAATCCCAACCACAAAACTACTGGACCACACAACTACCGACCACAATTACTGACTGTGTCACATACAGGGCGCATAGAATAGACCAGCCCAAACACAGGACCAAACAGTCTGGAGAATAAACACATGAAAACCACAATCCAACAGAGTAACAAAAACAATCCTGCACAAAACAAGAGCGGGACAACCTACTACATATAGAGAAGCTCATTAAACTAAAATACACACAGGTGAAAGTAATAAGACAAAACCAACAGACAAATGAAAAAGGGATCTGTAGACAGACTGCAAATACTGACCACAACAACTACAGACCACAACGACTGATCACAACCACACGGCTACTGAACAGAAGTACTGACCATTACCACACAACTACTGTCCACGTGACTACTGAACTACACAACTACACAATTACTGACCACAAACATACAACTACTGACCACACAATGACTGACCACACAACTCCTGACCACAACGACTGATCACAACCACACAACTACTGACCACAACCACACAGAGACTGAACAGAAGTACTGACCATTACCACACAACTACTGTCCACGTAACTACTGAACCACACAACTGACCACAACCACTACTGACTGTGGAACAAAAATATCTTATTCTGATAAAAAGTTACAGCTGCTTTAATAACTGCATGGACAAAATTGCTGCAACTTTTTTGTAAACAACTGACATATTTACCACTTCCTGAACAAGTTAGAATAAAAGTTAGAGGGTATGACACCTTCATAATTTCCGGAACCAAAATACCTTATACAGTTCAAACGATACAGCACTTTTTAGTAACTGCATTAACTGTTTCCCAAAATGATCATATGAGGGAAGAGAGTGACGAGTATTACTGACCACAACCACACAACTTCTGACTACAACCACACAACTCATGACCACAATTTATGACCACAACTACTGACCATAATCACACTTCTACTACCGACAACTACTGAGCAAAACTACTCACCATAACTACTCACCATTACCATGCAACTGCTGACCACACAACTACTGAACCACAAAACTACTCAGTACAACTACAGAGCAAAACTACTGAGCACAACAACACAACTACTTAAGGGGCTCCCGAGGGGTGCAGCAGTCTAAGGCACTGCATCTCAGCGCTGTGCGCCCCCGAATCACCTCTCACTCACATGACTCTCCATCACGTGATAAGGTCGTTCTCACAGGCTACAAGTGAAGACAGACACATTGGGACGCAACTACAGGCGGCCTTATCCAATTCCTAGGTGCATATTGAAGATATTGGAAGAGCTGTCCACATTTACTTTTTGTCACCCAACAAGATGTGTAGTCCTAAAGAACCAGCAGGAGCACTAGCCTATATAGCAATCTACTATCCCCAAAAGTACAAAAGTTGACCTAATCTTTTCTCTGTGAGAAATAAATATTCCAAACATAGTCTGGGACAGTTGTGGGATGCGTTAGACCCCAAATTAATACAACTAATACTAGCATCAAAATAAACTTTTTTTACACAGTGTGGCTGACACAACAGATCAGAATGTTTAGCTTTAAATGTTGATAAACTATAAGGATATTTCTTCACATTATAAGCGCAGCAATGAGCACATGGGACAATAAGCACAAATGTTCCATTAGCGGGAAAACGCCATTATCAAAAGTGAAACTCACTCGCTGCTTATGTATGCCAGTTAGGCTCTACAGTCGTGGCAAAACGTTTTGAGAATGACACAAATATTAATTTTCACAAAGTCTGCTGCCTCAATTTGTATGATGGCAATTTGCATATACTCCAGAATGTTATGAAGAGTGATCAGATGAATTGCAATTAATTGCTAAGTCCCTCTTTGCCATGCAAATGAACTGAATCCCCCAAAAACATTTCCACTGCATTTCAGCCCTGCCACAAAAGGACCAGCTGACATCATGTCAGTGATTCTCTAGTTAACACAAGTGTGAGTGTTGACGAGGACACGGCTGGAGATCACTCTGTCATGCTGATTGAGGAGGGTGGTGGTTGGAATCATCGTTCTTCCTCTATCATGGTTACCTGCAAGGAAACACATGCCGTCATCATTGCTTTGCACAAAAAGGGCTTCACAGGCAAGGATATTGCTGCCAGTAAGATTGCACTTAAATCAACCTTTTATCGGATCATCAAGAACTTCCAGGAGAGCGGTTCAATTGTTGTGATGAAGTCTTCGGGGCACCCAAAGAAGTCCAGCAAGCGCCAGGACCATTTCCTAAAGTTGATTCAGCTGCGGGATCGGGGCACCACCAGTACAGAGCTTGCTCGGGAATGGCAGCAGGCAGGTGTGAGTGCATCTGCACGCACAGTGAGGCGAAGACTTTTGGAGGATGGCCTGGTGTCAAGAAGGGTAGCAAAGAAGCCACTTCTCTCCAGTAAAAACATCAGGGACAGACTGATATTCTGCAAAAGGTATAGGGATTGAACTGCTGAGGACTGGGGTAAAGTCATTTTCTCTGATGAATCCCCTTCTCTGATTGTTTGGGGCTTCCAGAAAAAAGCTTGTCCGGAGAAGACAAGGTGAGCGCTAACATCAGTCCTGTGTCATGCAACAGTAAAGCATCCTGAGACCAGCCATGTGCGGGGTTGCTTCTCAGCCAAGGGAGTGGGCTCACTCACAATGTTGCCTACGAACACAGCCATGAATAAAGAATGGTACCAACACATCCTCTGAGAGCAACTTCTCCCAAACATCCAGGAACAGTTTGGTGACGAACAATAAGGCAAAAGTGATAACTAAGTGGCTCAGGGAACAAAACATCGATATTTCGGGTCCATGGCCAAAACTCCACACACCTTAATCCCATTGAGAATTTATGGTCAATCCTCAAGAGGCGGGGGGGACAAACAAAAACCCACAAATTCTGACAAACTCCAAGCATTGATTATGCAAGAATGGGCTGCCATCAGTTTCCATCAGTCTATAATTGATTTAATCTTGTCTTTACATATACTCAATAATATATGTGTGAAATTTGTTTTGATTTAGAATGGACCATTATCATGCACCTGTCTCGAAATATGGGCACCGGAAAAAAATACATGTCATCTATGTACGTAAATAGTGAATGGAGGACACTTTTCATGTAGGCTATACTCCTGTTGTAAAGACAAGCAATGTGCTTAATATTAGGAAAGTTAAGAAATAAATATAGTAGGCCTTGCCAATAGAAAGCTAATGGGATACTCCTCTTTTTTAATAGGGGCCATATAGAGGAGCGTTTTGTCGCACAATTGCATAGCCTATAGAAATGTTGCGCAACATTAGCTAATGTGCTCTCATGAAGTGTTTGATTAGATATTCAATGACATTTGTATTGATGTCAGAGTGATTCCAGGGACAATAGAGCGAGGCATACCAGGCAGTTAGCAAGTTTGGTAGTCTACTAATGACCATCAGCAGCATCAGAGCTTTGACAAGCCTAATTACTGTGACTAAAGCAGTCACATGGATTTTGACTGCCTTCATGACTCGTGACCACAGGTGTGGTGGTAAAACGTAAAACATCCCTAACCACAGCCACATAACTACTGACCACATCTACTGACCACAACTACTGAACACAACCACACAATAACTGAAAATAACCACTCAATTACTGATCACAACTACTGAGCAATACTACTGACCACAACAACCACACAATAACTGACAACACAACTACTGACACAACCACACAATTTCTGACCACAACCAAACACATATAGAACACAACCACACAAATTCTGATGACACAACTACTAACCACAAAACTTCTGACCACACAACAATTGAACACACAACCACTGACCACAACCACATAACCAATGACAGCAATCACTGACCACAACTACTGACCTCAACTACACAATTACCGACAACAACCAAACTAATATTTACCACACAACTACTGAACAACAAATAACTCCTGACCAGAACTACTGACCAGAACCACACAACTACTGACCACAACTTCTGAGCACAACCAAATAACTAATGACCATAACCACACAAGTACCAGAACTAAACTACTGACACAAACACTCAATGAACCACACAACTACTGACCACAACTCTGCCCACAACCAAACACCTATAGACCACAACCAAATAACACAACTGAACACATAAACAACCACACAACTGTGACCACATATTGTGAACACAACAACATCACACAACTACTGACCACAACCACACAACTACTGACTAATGACCAAAACTACTGAAAATTATTGACAAAACCTAACAACTTCTGACCACACAACTACTGACCAATGATCCCGGATCCGACCACAACCACTCAATAATGCAAAATTAGCGATTTCTGAAAATTGCAAATTAAATGAAATAAATATGCCACAACTATCCCTGAACAATCCTGTCGTCTCAGATTTTCAAAATATGCTTTAGAACCAAGAAAATCAATAATTTGTGTAAGAGTGGTGATAGCATCTTTAGCCATTTAGCACAACCAAAAAACACAAAGGGATCAAATAAAATAATTTACCAAGAACCACAATGAGGAGTTAGTTACCAGATGTCCAGTTTTTCCTGAAAGATGCTTGTGTAGGACACAACTCCTTGTTACTAATTTGGCTACCGAAACTAACCAGTCACCTAAACAAACTTTTTCCGAATTAACTCCATAATATCGACTGAAACATGGAAAACGTTGTTTGAATCAATCCTCAAGGTGTTTTGTCATACAACTACTGACATTCAAAAAATACTGGTACCTGACCACAACTACACTTGAATTGTAGGCCACAATCCACGTGCACCAAATACGTCACAATGCTGCAATGTCACCTGGGGGAAACGATAGGAAGTGTCTATTCTGACCATTCACAGCCATATAAGGAGATCATGGAAAACGTGACCAAAACTACTGACCACAAACATCTTGGTTTTGCCTGTAGATTCTGTTCTATGGCACTCACAGAAAATCTAAGTTCTGGAACTTCTTTTCGACCAAATATTGCAAAACGGGCATGTCTTTTTATCCAAAAATGAAATACCGCCCCTAGAGTCTTAACAGGTTAATGGCCACAACTACTGACCATAATTACTGATCACAATTACTGACAAGAACCACACAACTACTGACTGCAACCATACAGCTACTGACCACAACCAATCAACTGCTAAAAGTTCAAAAGTTTAGATAAAGCCAAGCCCACTCAAAGTCCGAAAAGTCGATATGCCTTCACCTTGTACAGAAATCACGTCATTGCGAATGACAATGCCACTTTGTGGGGAATATGTCCATTAAATGCAACTCTACACGGCCATACCTGGAAACAGTCCTAGAGGACTGCTTAACTTGTTATGCGCTAATTGATTTGGGCGCGACAATGTTGCTCCTCTCTCAAACATTGTTTGATGATCTCAAAGGGGTTTTGAAGCCAACTAAACGTTCATTAGAAGTGGAACGATGTGACACTACACTTCGAGGGGTCACTCAGACTACCTCACCTCTCACATTGAGAGTCATGCTGAAACTACACTTCCAGGACGTATCGCTTGTTCACCCTGTGTATGTTAACAGCCTTGAACCCCTGCTACTCGGAGCAGACTTTATGGATCAGTTACTCCCACTTCCTACTGATGGATTGGAAAACCAACCACGTATGGTCACAGTGCTTATCCACTGACCACACTGTCTTCCCCTGATGCTAGCTGCAACGCAGTCATCCACGATGGCTATCTGTCGAAGCACCCCTTGGGAAAAAGATGTTTAGAAACCTCTTGGTACAGAATCCGATCCAAGGAGATATGATATCTCAACACATTCCATCAGCAAACCTGATTGACCATTATTTCACGATTACGATCCAGCAGTCTCTGTGAATGAGCAACTTCCCTCTTTGAAGTCGTGCAATACCGTAGTTGAGATGAACTTCTCTTGCTCTTCGAACATTTCCGCAAGCACTGCGGCCGCCACAACAAGAAAAACATTGATACTTCCGATGATACATCTTCCACTTTGTGGGAGACTGTCACCCTTTACAATGACACTAATGGTGTCAGTACCGCAACTGACCCGATGACTCCCACTGTTGAAAGAGGTTGCCATACGCTGTGGTGACTGACAAACCTCGACAGCCACTGATAGTTTAGAAGCACAAATACCAGGAGATTTGGTTGAAAGGTTACAGCCATTCTCATAACAACACGGCCGCTCGTTGTTATGACTCATACATAGGGTCCAATCTTTTTGTTTGTACCTCGGATACCAACACCAACCACTGGTGGGGGGGGGCACAAAGGGCGGAATAGTAGCCCAGACCCATGATGAGCCTCAACGAGGCCAATAGGGGGTTCGAGACCACGTGCAACATTGTACGAGGCCACCAGGGCAGAAAACAAATCTAGTTGTAAACTCCCCTATGAGAACAGTGAGGAGCGGACAGGCCCCTAGACATCTAAGATATTACTGAGGTGTCCCACACTGGTCGTAAAAGAAGTCCAGTGAACTTCTACCTCCAAAACAAATGGCAAATAGTCATCTTGCCATGTGAAGTTTCAACTACAATACATCTAGTAAAGTCCTCTAATCATTTGTTCCGGTAGGACCATATTTCAGAATAAATCGGTAGGACAACTGGTCCCCTTGAGCACTAGTACCAATGCTACCACAGTCAGACCAACAAAAATCAGTAAGAAGGTTAGACCTCACAAGTCAAATTGCTATTGATCACCGCGACAGAGGAGTTAGAAGTCACTCAGATTGCAACACGTGTTTAGGGAATCTTCAGGACACTCTTCTGATGGTCAATGCCACGAATAAGTAGAACCCTCCATTCAGGAGGATAGTTATTAGAAGTCATGAACCATGATCACACCGCATACAACTGGTTCAGTGCTTAGAGAGTACTTCTGCCGTGAGGTTACGTCCTCCGTGGGTAACATAGCTATGAAACAGACTCCTTCATACCTATCACCACTACAATGGTGTAAGACATATTGATGTTAGGTAAAACTAATACAGGTCCCCTTAACATATGTCTTGAGGTTAACATCATTTCTTACTGATCTCCAGGTATCGACCTGGAAATTATCTGACGTCAGACTCATTCAGAACAGGTTGCAACCTACCAGGAGACTTGGTTCTTTCCCTTGGCATGTGCGCTTATGTAAGCAAAAACGAGGATTTATGCTCGGGCCACTTAAGGGTCCAAACGAATTGATTGAAAAACATTTGTAGATTGAAAAACATTCAAATAAATTTTAGAAAACGGCTGTGACCTAATAAAATCTGAAAAAAATAAAGGGATCTGAATACTTCCGAATGCACTGTATGTGGACACCTGCTTGTCAAACAGCTCATTCCAAAATCATGGGCATTAATATAGAGTTGGTCCCCCCTTTGCTGTGACAACAGCCTTCACTCTTCTAGGAAAAGGCTTCCACTAGATGTTGGATGATTGCAGTGGGGACTTAGCCCTGGCTCCCAGTCAGCGTTCCAATTAATCCCAAAGGTGTTTGATGGGTTTTTATTTTTATTTTTTATTTCACCTTTATTTAACCAGATAAACTAGTTGAGAACAAGTTCTCATTTACAACTGCAACCTGGCCAAGATAAAGCAAAGCATTGCGATGGAAACAATAACGCAGAGTTACACATGGAATAAACAAGTGTACAGTCAATAACACAATATAAAAAAAAGAAAGTCTATATATAGTGTGTGAAAATGGCATGAGGAGGTAAGGCAATACATTTGCCATAGTAGCCAAGTAATTACAATTTAGCAGATTAGCACTGGAGTGATCGATGAGCAAATGATGATGAGCAGATGATGGTGTGTAAGTAGTGATGCTGGTGTGCAAAAGAGCAGCAAAGTAAATAAAAACAATATGGGGATGAGGTAGGTAGATTGGGTGGGCTAATTTACAGATGGACTATGTACAGATGCAGCGATCGGTTAGCTGCTCAGATAGCGGGTGGGTGTTGTTATCGTGACGGGTGAGCTGAGATAAGGCGGAGCTTTACCTAGCATAGACTTATAGATGAACTGGAGCCAGTGGGTCTGGCGACGAATATGTTGCGAGGGCCAGCCGACTAGAGTATACAGGTCGCAGTGGTGGGTGGTATAAGGCGCTTTGAGTATTGACAGAAGCTATTTTGCAAATGACATCGCCGAAGTCGAGGATTGGAAGGACAGTCAGTTTTACTTGGGTAAGTTTGGTGGCGTGAGTGAAGGAGGCTTTGTTGCGAAACAGAAAGCCGACTCTAGATTTGATTTTGGACTGGAGATGTTTGATATGAGTCTGGAAGAAGAGTTTACAGTTTAGCCAGACACACTGCCGATTTTGCAGGTTTTCCTACTTATAAAGCATGTAGAGGTCTGTCATTTTTTATCAGAGGTACACTTCAACTGTGAGAAACGGAATCTAAAGCAAAAATCCAGAAAATCACATTGTATGATTTTTAAGTAAATAACTAGCATTTTAATTGCATGACATAAGTTTTTGATACATCAGAAAAGCAGAACTTAATATTTGATACAGAAACCTTTGTTTGCAATTACAGAGATCATACGTTTCCTGTAGTTATTGGCCAGGTTTGCACACACTGCAGCAGGGATTTTGGCCCACTCCTCCATACAGACCTTCAGGTTTCGGGGCAGGCACTGGGCAATACGGACTTTCACCTTCCCCCAAAGATTTTCTATTGTGTTCAGGTCTGGAGACTGGCTAGGCCACTCCAGGACCTTGAGATGCTTCTTACGGAGCCACTCCTTAGTTGCCCTGGCTGTGTGTTTCGGGTCATGGTCATGCTGGAAGACCCAGCCAAGACATCCAACCAGAACCAGAACAAATAGCAGGCCAAACTATCCCTCTCAGCACTGCCTGGACTGCGTAAAAATGCAAATGCTTTCCGTTTGAGTTATATTAGGTTTTATTTTCATCGTTTTTGACCCAGCCATGACCCATCTTCAATGCTCTTAAGATCTCGCGATACATGGCCACATCCATCCTCCAATATGGTGCAGTCGTCCTGTCCCCTTTGCAGAAAAGCATCCCCAAAGAATGATGTTTCCACCTCCATGCTTCACGGTTGGGATAGTGTTCTTGGGGTTGTACTCATCCTTCTTCTTCCTCCAAACACAGCGAGTGAAGTTTAGACCAAAAAGCTCTATTTTTGTCTCATCAGACCACATGACCTTCTCCCATTCCTCCTCTGGATCATCCATATGGTCATTGGCAAACTTCAGACAGGCCTGGACATGCGCTGGCTTGAGCAGGGGGACCTTGCATGTGTTGCAGGATTTTATCCATGACGGCGTGGTGTGTTACTAATGGTTTTCTTTGGGACTGTGGTCCCAGCTCTCTTCAGGTCATTGACCAGGTCCTGCCGTGTAGTTCTGGGCTGATCTCTCACCTTCCTCATGATCATTGATGCCCCACGAGGTGAGGACTTGCATTGAGCCCCAGACCGAGGGTGATTGACCATCATCTTGAACTTCTTCCATTTTCGAATAATTGTGCCAACAGTTGTTGTCTTCGCACCAAGCTGCTTGCCTATTGTCCTTGTAGCCCATCCCAGCCTTGTGCAGGTTGACAATTTACACAGCTCTCTGATCTTGGCCATTGTGGAGAGGTTGGAGTCTGTTTGATTGAGTGTGTGGACAGGTGTCTTTTATACAGGTAACGAGTTCAAAAAGGTGCAGTTAATACAGGTAATGAGTGGAGAACATGAGGGCTTCTTAAAGAAAAACTCACAGGTCTGTGAGAGCCGGAATTCTTTCTGGTTGGTAGGTGATCAAATAGTTATGTCATGCAATAAAATGCAAATTAATTACTTAAAAATCGTACAATGTGATTTTTTGGATTTTTGTTTTAGATTCCGTCTCTCACAGTTGAAGTGTACCTATGATAAAAATGACAGACCTCTACATGCTTTGTAACTAGGAAAACCTGCAAAATCGACAGTGTTTCAAATACTTGTTCTCCCCACTGTAGGTATTTGTAGTTGTCCATGTATTCTAGGTCAGAACCATCCAGAGTAGCGATGCTAGTTGGGGGAGCGGGTGCGGGCAGCGAACGGTTGAAAAGCATACATTTGATTTTGCTAGCATTTAACAGCAGTTGGAGGAGTGTTGCATGGCATTGAAGCTGGCTGCAATCCCAACATCGGGTTAAGTGTCATCAGCAACCGCTGAATAGTATAGCGCTACATTCAATAAATATTACTACAAATATTTATACATATTATATATATTATTATATTATATATTATATTTAAATCACAAGTGCAATATAGGAAAACACAGCTTAGCCTTTTGTTAATCCACCTGTCATGTCAGATTTTGAAATGATGCTTTCAGCGAAAGCAATCCAAGCGTTTGTCTAAGTTTATCGATCGCACTAAAACATTAAGTACACTTAGCATCAGGAAGCTTGGTCACGAAAATCAGAAAAGCAATCAAATTAATCGTTTACCTTTGATGAACTTCAGATGTTTTCACTCACGAGACTCCCAGTTACACAACAAATGTTCCATTTGTTCCATAAAGATGATTTTTATATCAAAATAACTCCGTTTGTTTGTCGTGTTATGTTCAGAAATCCACAGGAAAGAGCGGTTACGACAATGCATAATGTCCACAGAAACATGTCAAACGTTTTTTATAATCAATCCTCAGGTTGTTTTTAAATATATATAATCGATAATACATCAACCGCAAATGTCTTTCACAGTAGGAGAGGTGAAAACAATGGCTGTCCAAATTCTGTTGCGTGAGCAAAACTCATGTTATCAATTGACGCGATGTTATCGTTCTGGCTAATTTTTCAAAATAAAAGCCTGAAACTATATCTGAAGACTGTTGACACCTTGAGAAGTGATAGGAAAAGGAATCCGGTTCATATCCCTTTTAATCCAGCAACGGGAGGCTATGGAAAATGGAGTTTTCAAAATAGAAGCCACTTCCTGTTTTGATTTTCCTCAGGGTTTCGCCTGCAATTTCAGTTCTGTTTATTGAAATTCTCGATAATCGTGGATTTATCTGTGCCTCAGTGCAGTGGGCAGCTGGGAGGAGGTGCTCTTATTCTCCATGGACTTTACAGTGTACCAAAACGTTTTGGAGTTAGAGCTACAGGATGAAAAGTTTGAAAAAGCTAGCCTTTGCTTTCCTAACTGACTGTGTGTATTGGTTCCGAACTTCCTGAAAAGTTGCATATCACGGGGACTATTCGATGCTATTGTAGTCTGCCACAAGATGTTTTTGTGCTGGTCAAGGGCAGTCAGGTCTGGAGTGAACCAAGGGCTATATCTGTTCTTAGTTCTACATTATTTGAAAGGGGCATGCTTATTTAAGATGGTACGGAAATTACTTTTAAAGAACGACCAGGCATGCTCGACTGACGGGATGAGGTCAATATCCTTCCAGGATACCCGGGCTAGGTCGATTCTGCTCGCAGAAGTGTTATAGAGAGCATTTGAGTGATGAGGGGTGGTCGCTTGACCGCGGATCCCATAGCAGATGCAGGCAATGAGGCAGTGATTGCTGAGATCCTGATTGAAAACATCAAAGGTGTATCTGGAGGGCAAGTTGGTCAGGATAATATCTATGAGGGTACCCATGTTTCTAGATTTAGGGTTGTACCTGGTGGTTTCCTTGATAATTTTTGTGAGATTGAGGGCATCTATTTTAGAGGACTTCTGGGGTGTTGAGCATATCCCAGTTTCGGTCACCTAACAGAACGAACTCTGAAGATAGATGGGGCAATCAATTCACATATGGTGTCCAGGGCATAGCTGGGAGCTGAGGGGGGTATATAATAACAGGCGGCAACAGTGAGAGACTTATTTCTGGAGAGATTCATTTTTAATATTAGAAGCTCGAACTGTTTGGGCATAGACCTGGAAAGTATGACAGAACTTTGCAAGCTCTCTCTGCAGTAGATTGCAACTCCTCCCCCTTTGGCAGTTCTATCTAGATAGAAAATGTTGTAGTTGGGTATGGTAATCTCAGAATTTTTGGTGCCTCCACATCACCCGAGGAACAGAGGAGTAGGATGAGGCTAGCAAAACTGGTCTAGTGCGGTGGGGACAGAGAATAAAATATTTCTGGGCGTGGTAGAATAGATTCAGGGCATAATTTGCAGACAGGGGTATGGTGGGGTACGGGTACAGTGGAGGTAAGCCCAGCCACTGAGTGATGATAAGAAAGGTTGCATCTCTGGACACGCTGGTTATACTGGGTGAGGTCACCACATGTGTGGGAGGTGGGACAAAGGAGGTATCTAAGGCATGTACAGTGGGACTAGGGGCTCCACAGTAAACTAAAACAATGATAATTATACAAGTATACAAGGCATATTGACATTTGAGAGAGACATAAAGCGAGGCATAAAGCAATCACAGGTGTTGATTGGGAGAGCTAGCTAAGACAACAATGGCTAAACAACAACAGCTAATCAGCTAAGACAACAACAACAAGTAAAAAGGGCGATGAATGGGCAGAGAGGGTGGGTGAGCAACACACAGTTTTGGGCTAGGGCCGACAGATAAACAAAGGTAAACAAAGTGGAGTTCCGTGATAAATGAACAGTCCAGCAGGCATCAGCTATGTAGCCAAGTGATCATAGGGTTCAGTGTACAGCAATAGATAGAACAGTGAAGCCGCGGGGGTAGTCGTTGCTACACTAGCACGCAGGAGACACAGCGTTTAAAGTTAGAAGTCCGGGGTAAGTAGAAGCGTTGTCATGTTTTGTCTTATATTGTCTTGTCATTTTGCTTTTCCTTCTGTTCGTTTTCCCCCTGCTGGTCTTTTTAGGTTCGTTCCCCTTTTTCTCTCTCTCCCTCCCTCTCTCTCTTCTCTCTATCGTTCCGTTCCTGCTCCCAGCTGTTCCTATTCCCCTAATCAATCATTTAGTCTTCCCACACCTGTTCCCTATCTTTTCCCCTGATTAGAGTCCCTATTTCTCCCCTTGTTTTCCGTTTCTGTCCTGTCGGATCCTTGTATATTGTTCACCGTGCTGTGTCTTTGTATCGCCCTGTCGTGTCGTGTTTCCCTCAGATGCTGCGTGGTGAGCAGGTGTCTGAGTCTGCTACGGTCAAGTGCCTTCCCGAGGCAACCTGCAGTTTATTATCGAGTCTCCAGTCAGTTCTCGTGATTACGAGTGGAATTGTTTTTTATGATTTATTTACCGCTCCGATTTGTCTAGGAGTATTGCTATTTCCTTAAACTGGATTAAAGACTCTGTTTTCGCCAAGTCGCTTTTGGGTCCTCATTCACCTGCATAACAAGCGTCTGCTCAAACATCCGGGAAAGGCCGGTTGAAGACACAGCTGATGGAATTACGTCTGTGGAGCAGTCGTGGTGGTACGGCAGGGCACCGTGTCGACGAAGGGACCGGGTCAGATGGTCGAAATTAGTATTGTAGTTGTGGTAATTACATTTGCTAGCCTGGATATGCGCCTGGCTCAGGGCTAGCTTCAGGGCTGTGTCACTCAGTGGCAGCTAGCTAGCTGTGATGATCAATGGTCCAGGGTTTACGGCAGGAATCCGGCGTTAGGTCAGGGCTCTGTGCAGGCCAGTCAAGTTCTTCCACAATGAACTCGACAAACCATTTCTGTATGGACCTCACTTTGTGCACATGGGCTTTGTCATGCTGAAACATGAAAGGGCCTTCCCCAAACTGTTGCAACAATGTTGCAAGCACAGAATCATCTACAATGTCATTGCATGCTGTTAAGTTTCCACTTCACTGGAAATAAGGGGACTAGCCCGAAGCATTAAAAAAAAAGCCCAGACCATTTTTTCTCCTCCACCATACTTTACAGTTGGCACTATGCATTCGTTCAGGTAGCATTCTCCTGGTATCCGCCAAACACAGATTCATCCGTCAGACTGCCAGATAGTGAAGCGTAATTCTTCACTATGGTGGAAAATACTTATTTCTTTGCACCATCATTTGCAAAGAAATTCATTAAAAATCCTACAATGTGATTTTCTGATTTTTTTTCTTCTCATTTTGTCTGTCATAGTTGAAGTGTACCTATGATAAATTACAGGCCTCTCTCATCTTTTTAAGTGGGAGAACTTGCACAATTGGTGGCTGACTAAATCATTTTTTGCCCCACTGTATATTGCAGTAAAAAACAATGAAAGTTATTCATCCACTGCCGAGTGTATGTGTGTTGTGTTAAATCCAGGTTGTGTGTGTGAGAGCTCATTAGGCCTTACATTTTTTATCAAATTGATGCTTTCACAACTTCCTGACAGTAAATACAAACCAGATAAACAATAAAGTAGCCAAGATGAGGAAACGGATGGAATCAAATCTAAGCCAGGTCATTCACAGATCACAGGTGAGACTACAGTCATAGAGAGCCACTGTATGCTACAGTTACCCATCTCCCCAAAGGTTAGCACTAGATTAGATTATTATGGCTAATCAGATCACTCACAGGTGAGCCTACTAAGAAACCTATCCAACGGTCAGCACAGATTATTATGGCTAGTCATAGATCGCCACTGGTGCTAACTAAATCTATCTAAGGGTCATACTCAAAACAGTGGGTAGTAATGATCTCACCCTAATCCTGACCATTCTTTGCAAGGGTCAAACTGACAGATTTGTATAGGTACAGTGAGACTAGATTGCATCATAAGTGTTTATAAGTCCACAGCTTCAGAAGCAAGCCCTAGCCATAACACTAGTCTAACGGATATGGGAATTGTACTCTGCTCTTTACTGCAAAAGCCCAATCATTTAGATTCTAACAGCTTATACTAAGAATTCAATACTCATTAGCATGACTCCAGATGTTTGGTGGTTCATGAGGAATAATTTCATGCAGAAATGATATATTAGGGATCTAGATTGCAGAACCTCCCCTAACAGTGTTCCCTAAAAGCACCCAAACAGAGATGGTTAGCATCCCAAATGGCACCCTATTCCCTCCATAGTGCACTACCTTCGACCAGAGCACTTGGGATGCAGACATGGTGCTACTGTAGTTCTGTCTGGGAACCTCCTCACAACAGGAACAAGTGTTTTTGGTATCTGTGAGGGCTTTTCCAAATCCTCTTTCAGAGCCACCGAGCAGAACGGAGATATTATGATCTGACACTCTGTGAGTGCAGTGCAGCACCCTTAAAATACAGGCCCAGTGTAGGCATAATCCACCTGAGAGAAATTAGCATTATGTATTGTAAAAATATATAAAAGCATAATAAAAACATATGATTTTATATTAAGTAAGGGCTTACCTTCTCTTGGTACTGCCTGCGGGACGAGTCCAGTGATTGGATGAGAGCGGTGGCGTGGCCGACGAACATGGCGTAGCAGGTGGCGCCCACAATCATACTGAGCATGGTGATCCACAGGTCGGACATGCTGACGGGCGCCCGGGCGCCGTACCCGATACACAGCATGTGGCTCATGGCCTTAAAGAGAGCGTACGAGTACTGCTTACCCCACGAGTCATTCTGTAGGGGAGACAGGGGGAGGATGGGGGAGAAAGAGGGAGAGAGAAGGGGAAAGGGGGGTGTTACCGCGGGCTTGTAGAAGATTTACGGCACAGAGAGAGGAGGATCCTTCTCTTTGATGGATCACTGAACCTCCACAGAACATCCTGCCAACATACCTTCATGTTTGGGCACATTACGCTCACAGAGTGACTAAACTACAACTCCCTCTGCTCCCTTGCTCCCTCATTCCTCCTCGACCAATGCGTGTAAAACAATTCGATGGCTGGAAGCGGTGCTAATCAACATTGATTACTTCCATTAGCTGTGTAAGAGCTGATGTATAGTTTGTCTTTGACATAGGGATCCTTCACTTCACTGAGCTGGACGGAGGAAGCAGAGAGGCGAGGTTCTGCCTGGCTTCTGCCTTTTCTCTACTGCGTCCCAAATGGCACTATTCCCTGCATAGTGCACTGCTTTTGTCGTCTACTATATAGGGAATATGGTGCCATTTGGGACATAACCCTTCTTATGGCTGATTACCACAAGTGCTTTAATGGGATTCAGTTCAGAGAGGCAGAAATACAGTCCTGTCAGGACAAAGGCACTATGATTCAGCCCAGATACTATACACCCTGCTGGAGCAAGGCCTAGACTAAGCATCTGGTACATTGGTTTGAATCAATAGCATGTAGTATTTATACAACCGCATTCTTCAGCATTGATTCTCAACATAGTCTCCTGATGATCCTTACGGTTGCTGTAAATGTCAAACAATCAAATATATTTATAATGCCGTTTTTTCATCAGCAGTTGTCACAAAGTTCTTGTACATTAAATGCAAGTGCTTATACAGTGTGGAAATTGAAGCTCTGATTTTGAAAAGCAATAGGGAGCCTGCAGCGACAGCACTGGTAGGTGTGGCATACAAGAAAAGACAACTCCGATGAAAGACAGGGCATAAACCAACCTGCTAAATTCCTGAAGAGAAATCAGACCCTGCAGTTCTAGCATACAGGTTTCAAAGGCTTCCATGTAGGGAGCTGAGACAATTGACAGACTAGAGGTGGCAATACAAGACAGCAGCAGAGAAAGAAAGACCTGGGTAAAGGACAATAGTTGCAGGCACTAAAGCAACGGTATAAGACAGAACACTTGAGGTGGCTTCCAAGAGAGCGGCAGCAAAAAATCTAGTAGGAATTTGTTATGAAGTATAACAGTATGGTGTGTGACACTGGAGGTGGACACTGGAGGTGGCAGGCACTACAGCAACAGTAAAAGAGAACAAGGAGTTGGCATACATGTGGCAGACAAACAGCCGTAAAAGACAGAACTTACAATGGATGTAATAAAGTACAACAGCACGGTATGATGAAGCCTAGCACACACTGGAGGTGGACCAGCAGGAAAAGAAAGAACATAAAATGGATGTAATAAAGTACAACAGCACGGTATGATGAAGCCTAGCACACACTGGAGGTGGGACAGCAGGAAAAGAAAGAACATAAAATGGATGTAATAAAGTACAACAGCACGGTATGATGAAGCCTAGCACACACTGGAGGTGGTCTAGCAGGAAAAGAAAGAACAAAAATGTGACACAGGTGATGCATCAACACCAGTTAAAGACAGAGCACAGGAGGAAGCATTCTAGAAAACACCAATACAAGTCAGAACATAGAAGACATATTATACTTAGTACAACAGTGTTTGAGACAGTGGGGGTTGGGAGTGACAAGATTCTAGAGGTGCATGAGTAGTTCTTTCTATGAAGTGTTCTGCTGGAGTACTTCCTCAGCACTTTTAGTTCACAGGAAGAGAGGAACAGGTGAGAAAATTGGATGAGTCAGTCACTCAGGAAGAGCAACTACAAGAGACTGTATATGGGAGCTGTCACAACCGTCTTTCCAAATTGACCTTAGGTGCCTTGCTGGGAGTCATAGTGTGCATCCCAGATGGCACCATATTCACTTTGTAGTGCATATAGAGGCCTTAAGGGCTCTGGTCAAAATAAATATACTATATAGTGAATAGGGTGCTATGTTGGATGTAGTCACAGATGTAGGGGCCTGTTTGGTGGCTTGCTTGCCATATTATATGACTCTACTCTCTTTTTTATGTTTTATTTATTTTATAAATCGACATTGAAGTCTTCAAGACTAGTGGCTTGCAAGGGGATGGAATTTATGCCACGAGGAAGTGGGTTAGCAGCTCAGGAGTTGTACAGAATATCCAGACCTGGAGGCTTGTGACATTTATTTGTGACATTTATTAAGAAGAGTAATGTAACAAACAGTTCATTGGGTTCAGGGTTTGTTTGTGCGGTTGCAGCCAAAAAAATAAAGGGGTCAAAAGGCATACAGTTTGAATAAGATGGACTTGCCTTGAAAGAAAAAAGTTTGAAGGCCTATTTTTAATTTCTTATACAGTGCATTTGGAAAGTATTCGGACCCCTTGACATTCTCAACATTTTGTTACGTTATAGCCTTATTCTTAAATTGCTTAAATAGTTTTCCCCCCCTCATCAATATACACACAATATTCCACAATGACAAAGCAAAAAACGTTTTTTCGATTTTTTTTTACAAATGTATTAAAATATCTATATATATTTTAAACATTTACTCATAGACCCTTTACTCAGTACTTTGTTGAAGAACCTTTGGTAGCGATTACAGCCTCACGTCTTCTTTGGTATGATGCTACTAGCTTGGCACACCTGTATTTGGGGAGTTTCTAACATTCTTCTCTGCAGATCCTCTCAAGCTCTGTCAGTTTGGATGGGGGAGCGTCGCTGCACAGCTATTTTAAGGTCTCTCCAGAGATGTTCGATCAGGTTCAAGTCTGGGTTCTGACTGGGCCACTCAAGGACATTCAGAGACTTGTCCCAAAGCCAACCCTGCGTTGTCTTGGCTATGTTCTTAGGGTCGTTGTCTTTTGCCCCATTCTCAGGTCCTGAGCTCTCTGGAGCTAGTTTTCATCAAGGATCTCGCTGTACTTTGTGCAGTTCATCTTTCCCTCGATCCTGACTAGTTTTCCAGTACCTGTCGCTGAAAAACATCCTCAATAATATAATAATATATGCCATTTAGCAGACGCTTTTATCCAAAGCGACTTACAGTCATGTGTGCATACATTCTACGTATGGGTGGTCCCGGGGATCGAACCCACTACCCTGGCATTACAAGCGCCATGCTCTACCAACTGAGCTAGAGAAGGACCACAATACATGATGCTGCCACCCCATGCTTCACCCGAGGGATGGTGCCAGGTTTCCTCCAGATGTGACGCTTGGCATTCAGGCCAAGGAGTTCAATCTTGGTTTCATCAAACCAGAGAATATTCTTTCTCATGGTCTGAGATTCCTTTATGTGCCTTTTTGCAATCTCCAAGCGGGATGTCATGTACCTTTTTACTGAGAAGTGGCTTCCGTCTGGCCACTCTACCACAAAGGCCTGATTGGTGGAGTGCAGCAGAGATGGTTGTCTTTCTGGAAGGTTGGATGGGGAGCATCGGCTTCTGGGTCACCTCCCTGACCAAGGCCCTTCTCCCTTGATTTTTCAGTATGGCCGGACGGCCAGCTCTCGGAAGAGTCTGGTGGATCCAAACTTCTTTCGTTTAATGAAGGCCACTGTGTTCTTTGGGATCTTCAATGCTGCAGACATTTTTTGGTACCCTTCCCCACATCTGTGCCTCGACACGATCCTGTCTTGGAGCTCTACAGACCATTCTTTCAACCTCGTGGCTTGGTTTTTGCTCAGACATGCACTGTCAACAGTCGGACCTTAAATAGACAGGTATGCCTTTCCAAATCATGTCTAATCAATAGAATTTACCACAGATGGACAAGTTGTAGAAACATCTCAAGGATGATCAATGGAAACAGGATGCACCTGAGCTCAATTTCGAGACTCATAGGAAAGGGTTTGAAAACTTACTGTACGTAATTTAGGTTTGTGTTTTATTTTTTTTATACATTTGCAAACATTTAAAAACATTTATAAAAATATGTTCATTGTGAGGTATTGGTATTGTGGTATTGCGTATTGAGGTATTGATTCATTTTTTAAAGACAGTAACGTAACAAAGTGTGGAAAAAGGGAAGGGGTCTGAATACTTTCCGAATGCACTGTATATCCTTACTCTAGTTTTCCATATTCTTGTGAAAATTAAGCAATACTGAACAAAAATATAAACGCAGCGATTTCAAAGATGTTGCTGAGTTCATGTAAGGAAATCAGTCAATTGAATTGGATTTTTTTATTTAACCAGGCAAATCAGGTAAGAACAAATTCTTATTTTCAATGGCAAGCCTAGGAACAATGGGTTAATTGTCTTGTTCAGCAGCAGAACAACAGATTTGTACTTTTTCAGCTCAGGGATTTGATCTTGCAACCTTTTGATTGCTAGTCCAACGCTCTAACCACTAGGCTACCTGCCCCCCCATAAATTAATTAGCCCGTAATCTTTGGATTTCACATTACTGGAAATACAGATCTTCATCTATTGGTCACGGATACCTTAAAATAAGTAGGGGCGTAGATCAGAAAACCAGTCAGTACCTGGTGTGACCACCATTCACCTCATGCAGCGTGATACATCTCTTTAGCATAGAGTTGATCAGGCTGTTGATTGTGACCTGTGGAATGTTGTCGCACTCCTCTTCAGTGGTTGTGTGAAGTTGCTGGATATTGGCAGTAACTGAAAAATGATGTCATACGTGTCAATCCAGAGCATCCCAAACATGCTCAATGGGTAACTGGTGATTATGAAGGCCATGGAAGAATGGGACATTTTCAGCTTCCAGGAAATTGTGTACAGATCCTTGTGACATGAGGCCGTGCATTATCACGCTGAAACATGGGGTGACAATGGTAGATGAATGGCACTACAATGAGCCTTAGGATCTCATCAAGGTATCTCTGTGCATTCAAAATGCCATTGAAAAAATGCAATCCTGTTTGTCTTCCGTAGTTTATGCCTTCCCATACCATAACAACACCGCTACCATGGGGTACTCTGTTCACAACGTTTACATCAGCAAACCACTCACCCACACAATGCCATACACGTGGTCTGTGGTTGTGAGGAGGGTTGGACGTACTGCCAAATTCTCTAAAACAACGCTGGAAGCAGCTTATGGTAGAGAAATTAACAGCAAATTCTCTGGCAACAGTGCTGGTGAATATTCCTGCAGTCAGCATGCCAATTG
This sequence comes from Oncorhynchus gorbuscha, assembly GCF_021184085.1. NCBI lineage: Eukaryota > Metazoa > Chordata > Actinopteri > Salmoniformes > Salmonidae > Oncorhynchus > Oncorhynchus gorbuscha. The sequence continues at coordinate 43,331,272 of NC_060183.1, read as the reverse complement.
TACACTCCCTCAAAACTCCCTCAAAATTGTGTTGTGTGACAAAGCTGCACAAAATTTAGACTGGCCTGTAAAGTGTCCCCAGCACAAGGTGCATCTGTGTAATAACCATGCTGTTTAATCATCTTCTTGAAATGCCACACCTGTAAGGTGGATAGAGTATCTTGGCAAAGGAGAAATTATCACTTACAGGGACGTAAACAGATTTGTGCACAGGTTTTTATTTCGTGCATATGTAACATTTCTGGGATCTTTTATTTCAGCTCATCAAACAGGCTCTGATCAGGCCCTACACCCAAACAAGGGCACTGCGTTCATCCACCTCTGGCCTGCTCGCCCCCCTACCACTGAGGAAGTACAGCTCCCGCTCAGCCCAGTCAAAACTGTTCGCTGCTCTGGCCCCCCAATGGTGGAACAAACTCCCTCACGACGCCAGGACAGCGGAGTCAATCACCACCTTCCGGAGACACCTGAAACCCCACCTCTTTAAGGTATACCTAGGATAGGATAAGTAATCCCTCTCACCCCCCCCCTCCTTAAGATTTAAATGCACTATTGTAAAGTGACTGTTCCACTGGATGTCATAAGGTGAATGCACCAATTTGTAAGTCGCTCTGGATAAGAGCGTCTGCTAAATGACTTAAATGTAAAATGTAATGTAAATGTATAGGACCAACACTTTACATTTTGCACTTATATTTTTGATCAGTTTATAGTCCCTTTTAGAATGATAGAAAATCTAAGAGAAAGATATTATTAAAAGATCCTGTATAGTGTAAGCTTACAGTATGTTGAAGTAGTAGGCAATATGCTCACTTAGCCTTCACTTACACTGGTTCGTCTAATTGAGGCCAAATATATTTGCAAACGAGACCTGTATTATGTTAAAATGTTGAAGTATGGTGTAATGTGTTTATGTAACTGTATGTTGTAATGTTGATAATATGTCACGCAACCAATGATATATATCAACATATATACTGTACATGTACAGTATGTCTATGAATTGATTTGCATGGGGAACCAATTTAACCATGTTAAAGCCACCATGCCTGGAGAAGCCACCATTGCACTAGCGAATCTCCCACTAGGGGATTAAGGAGCATGCCAAGGCCTACTATAAACATGCATACTGTCAACATACAGTACACACATGCAACTGGTAAACAAGAACCAAGCCATGTACAGTTGAAGTCGGAGGTTTACATACACCTTAGCCAAATACATTTAAACTCAGTTTTTCACAATTCCTGAGATTTAATCCTAGGAAAACAATCCCTGTTTTAGGTCAGTTAGCATCACCACTTTATTTTAAGAATGTGAAATGTCAGAATAATAGTAGAGAGTTTTATTTATTTCATCACATTCCCAGTGGGTCAGAAGTTTACATATACTCAATTAGTATTTTGTAGCATTGCCTACAATTGTTTAACTTTGGTCAAACGTTTTGGGTAGCCTTCCACAAGCTTCCCACAATAAGTTGGGTCAATTTTGACCAATTCCTCCTGACAGAGCTGATGTAACTGAGTCAGGTTTTTAGGCCTCCTTGCTTGCACACGCTTTTTCAGTTCTACCCACAAATGTTGTATGGGATTGAGGACAGGGCTTTGTGATGGGCACTCCAATACTGTCACGTTCTGACCATAGTTCTGTTATTTTATTCTTTGTTTTAGTACGGTCAGGGCGTGAGTTGGGGTGGGAAGTCTATGTTTGTTTTTCTATGTTGCTTTTTGTGTTCGGCCTAGTATGGTTCTCAATCAGAGGCAGGTGTCGTTAGTTGTCTCTGATTGAGAATCATACTTAGGTAGCCTGGGTTTCACTTTTGGCTTGAGTGTTTGGGCCACACGGTACTGTTTGGGTTTTGTAAATTCACGTTGTCATTTATTGTTTAGTGTCCTGAGTTTGAATTAAATATCATCATGAACACTTACCATGCTGCGCTTTGGTCCAATCCTTACTCCTCCTCAGACGAAGAGGAAGAAATCCGATACAGACACACAAACCACAAAAGGACCCAGCAGCGTGGTAACGGGCAGCAACAGCAGCAGCAGCGATGTCAGGACTCCTGGACATGGGAGGACGTTTTGGACGGCAAGGGTTGCTACACATGGGAGGAGATCCTGGCTGGAAGGGATCGCCTCCCATGGGAACAGGTGGAGGCAGCTAGGAGAGCAGAGGCAGCCGGAGAGAGGAGCCAGAGATACGAGGGAACACGGCTAGCAAGGAAGCCCAAGAGGCAGCCCCAAAAAATATCTTGGAGGGTGGCACACGGGGAGTGTGGCTAAGTCAGGTAGGAGACCTGAGCCAACTCCCCGTGCTTACCGTAGAGCAAGAGGGACTGGGCAGGCACCGTGTTATGCGGTGGAGTGCACAGTGTCCCCGGTGTGTGTGCATAGCCCGGTGCGGTACATTCCAGCTCCTCGTATCGGCCGGGCTAGAGTGGGCATCGAAACAGGTGCCATGAAGCCGGCTCTACGCATCTGGTCTTGTGTGTCTCCTCGGGCAGGCGTACATGGCACCAGCCTTACGCATGATATCCCCGGTTCGCCAGCACAGTCCAGTGCGGGCTATTCCACCTCGCCGCACTGGCCTGGCTACGGGGAGCATTCAACCAGGTAAGGTTAGGCAGGCTCGGTGCTAAAGAGCTCCAGTGCGCCTGCACGGTAAGGTCTATCCGGTGCCACCTCTACGCACCAGCTCTCCGGTGGCAGCCCCCCGCACCAGGTTGTTTCTCTGTCTTCTCCCTACAGGTGCCCCCCGCCTGTCCAGCGCTGCCAGAGCCTTCCTCCCGCCCAGTGCTGTCAGAGTCTCCCGTCTGTCCTGAGCCGCAAGAGAATCCCGTCTGTCCTGAGCTGCCAGAGTCTCCCGTCTGTTCTGACCCGCCAGATTCTCCAGTCTGTCCTGAGCCGCCAGAGTCTCCAGTCTGTCCTGAGCCGCCAGAGTCTCCAGTCTGTCCTGAGCCACCAGAGCCGCCAGTCTGTCCTGAGCCGCCAGTCTGTCCTGAGCCGCCAGAGCCGCCAGTCAGCCAGGAGTCGCCAGAGCCGCCAGTCAGCCAGGAGCCACCAGAGCCACCAACAAGCCAGGAGCCGCCAGAGCCGTCAGCCAGTCAGGAGCCGCCAGAGCTGCCAGTCAGCCAGGAGTCGCCAGAGCCGACCAGTCAGCCAGGAGCCGCCAGAGCCGCCAGCCAGCCAGGAGCCGCCAGAGCCGCCAGCCAGCCAGGAGCCCCCAGAGCCATCAGCCAGCCAGGAGCCGCCAGAGCCGCCAGTCAGCCAGGAGTCGCCAGAGCCGCCAGTCAGTCAGGAGCCGCCAGCCAGCCAGGAGCAGCCAGAGCCGCCAGCCAGCCAGGAGCCCCCAGAGCCATCAGCCAGCCAGTAGCCGCCAGAGCCGTCAGCCAGCCAGGAGCCTCCAGAGCCGTCAGCCAGCCAGGAGCTGCCAGAGCCGTCCTTCACTCCAGAGCTGCCGGAGTCTCCTGTCTGTCCGGCACTGCGGGGTCTCCTGCCTGTCCGGCGCTGCCGGAATCTCCCGTCCATTCGAGTCCCCAGTCCGAGGTCGGCGGTGAAGGTCGCCGCTCATAAGAGGCCAAGGGGGCGGTTGAGGAGGCGGACAAAAACTATGGTGAAGTGGGGTCCACGTCCCACGCCAGAGCAGCCACTGCGGACAGACGCCCACCCAGACCCTAACCTATAGGTTCAGGTTTTGCGGCCGGAGTCCGCACCTTTGGGGGGATACTGTCATGTTCTGACCATAGTTCTGTTATTTTATTCTTTGTTTTAGTACGGTCAGGGCGTGAGTTGGGGTGGGCAGTCTGTTTGTTTATCTATGTTGGTTTTTGTGTTTGGCCTAGTATGGTTCTCAATCAGGTAGGTGTCATTAGTTGTCTCTGATTGAGAATCATACTTAGGTAGCCTGGGTTTCACTTTTGGTTTGTGGGTGTTTGTTTCCGTGTGAGAGTTTGGGCCACACGGTATTGTTTGGGTTTTGTAAATTCACGTTGTCATTTATTGTTTAGTGTTCTGTGTTTTAATTGAATATCATCATGAACCCTTGCCACGCTGCGCTTTGGTCCCATCCTTACTCCTCCTCAGACGAAGAGGAGGAAATCCGTTACAAATACCTTGACTTTGTTTACCTTAAGACGCATTTGCAACTAAGCTTTAACTTAGTTTGATACCTTCAGATGTTGCTTCAATATATCCACATAATTGTCCTCCCTCATGATGCCATCTATTTTGTGAAGTGCACCAGTCCCTCCTGCAGCAAAGAACCCCCACAACATGATGCGGCCACCCCGTTCTTCACGGTTGGGACGGTGTTCTTCGGCTTGCATGCCTCCCCCTTCGTCCTCCAAAGATAAAGATGGTCATTATGGCCAAACAGTTCTATTTTTGTTTCATCAGACCAGAGGACATTTCCCTAAAATGTACAATCTTTGTCCCCATGTGCAGTTGCAAACCGTAGTCTGGCTTTTTTATGGTGGTTTTGGAGCAGTGGCTTCTTCCTTGCTGAGCGGCCTATCATGTTATGTTGATATAGGACTCGTTTTACTGTGGATATAGATACTTTTGTACCTGTTTCCTCCAGCATCTTCACAAGGTCTTTTGCTGTTGTTCTGGGATTGATTTGCACTTTTCACACCAAAGTACGTTCATCTCTAGGAGACAGAACTCGTCTCCTTCCTGAGCGGTATGACGGCTGCGTAGGCCCATGCGTAGTTTATACTAGAGTACTATTGTTTGTACAAATGAACATGGTGCTTTCAGACGTTTGGAAATTGCTCCCAATGGTGGAACAAACTCCCTCACGACGCCAGGACAGCGGAGTCAATCACCACCTTCCGGAGACACCTGAAACCCCACCTCTTTAAGGAATACCTAGGATAGGATAAGTAATCCCTCTCACCCCCCCCCCCTTTAAGATTTAGATGCACTATTGTAAAGTGACTGTTCCACTGGATGTCATAAGGTGAATGCACCAATTTGTAAGTCGCTCTGGATAAGAGCGTCTGCTAAATGACTTAAATGTAAATGTAATGAATCATACCTGTGGAGGGGTACAAATCTTTTTCTGAGGTCTTGGCTGATTTATTTAGATTTTCCCATGATGTCAAGCAAAGAGGCACTGAGTTTGAAGGTAGGCCTTGAAATACATCCACATTTGCACCTCCAATTGACTCGAATTATGTCAATTAGCCTATCAGAAGCTTCTAAACCATGACATAATTTTCTGAAATTTTCCAAGCTGTTTTTTAGGCACAGTTAACTTAGTGTATGTAAACCTCTGACCCACTGGAATTGTGATACTGTGAAATAATCTGTCTGTAAACAATTGTTGGAAAAATTACAATTGTTATAAACATTACTTGTGTCATGCGCAAAGTAGATGTCCAAACCGATTTGCCAAAACTATAGTTTGTTAACAAGAAATTTGTGGAGTGGTTGAAAAACAAGTTTTTATGACTCCAACCTAAGTGTATGTAAACTTTGAGTTTCGAGTCCTAAACAAGTCTAAATGTGCTCTTCACCAAATGTAATACAATTTCATATTTTTAACAAGAGTAATAGTTAGTATATTACATTTACGCAAATATATTTAGTAAAAATATATTTATATTTTCCTAAATAAAATGTATATTTACAAGGATAATACATGGGTAGACCCCCCAATAGCGATTGACTATCGCTATGGGGCACAATCGGACAATGTAGGCTTGCACATAATCTCCCAACCCACACACAAATCAAATCAAATCAAATCAAATGTATTTAGGCTTGCATCAGCTGATATCTCAAAGTGCTGTACAAAACCCACCTAAAACCCCAAACAGCACAATGCAGGTGTGTATGTGGTTACAGTAGGCTAACATATGTCAATGGCTTTAGGAACAGCAGTAACATCAGGCAGGATTTAGGCTACCATCTGCCTGGCCAGTTGTAGCTCTATCTCAGGTGCAATGATCACGTTCCCGCACTGACTGACTGTGTGGAGGCTCATTGATTTAAAGTTATGTTAGCCAACATGCTAGCAAAGTTATGAATTATATAGCTGTTGGCTATATTAGCCACGATTTACAGTTATTTTTGCAGCTTCAAATGTCGAACAACATTTTCTTCCTGCATGTTTTGCAAGTAGCAATCCCTCTTTGTTGACACAGTGTAGTCTTTATATCCGGAAAAAAATATTTGGGGTATCATCTTTCCAAGCGCTCCATCTGAATTCCCCCACCGACATTCCTCTGCAATATCATGCACAACTTTTTCTCAGCTGGCACAATTCTACTGGCTGCTGTCCAATTCAAACTGTAATCCATTAAATGAAGAGTTGTTGCACTGCGCACTTTTTTAATAGCATTAAGTTTTATATTTGGGCTTGGGGAGGGTATCAAGCCAGGTCGAGTCAAAAGGCTCAAGTCCAAGTTAAGTCACGAGTCATTGGGGTTAAAGTCAAAGTCGAGATGCAAGTTATCATATTTGTGACTCGAGTCTGATGCAAGTCCATGTCATGTGACTAGAGTCCACACCTCTGGCTACTAGACATGTCAACATGCAATTACATTTAAGACCAAGTGTAGGCATTGGTGAGCTACTACGGACATCCAAAAAGAAGAAACTATATAAATTGGAATAAGAGAACTGTGGGCACGTCTACTGTATGCAGTGCTCACTTTACTCCCGGAGGACTTCGATGGAAGGCAGACTTCGGAATGAAACTCTGACTGAAACCAGGTGCTGTACTAAGTGTGAATGTGAAGCCTGCAACCTCTGTTTCCTACCAACCTACCGGTACATCGTGAGTGTCAGCAGTGATGGAGATTAAGCGGATCAGTTAATGTGATTTTACTTCACTGTATCGCTATTGGATTAGCTAACTCTCCCTTGACCGGCGAAAAGGACTCTCATTCTGAAGCTCCTCTCTCCATGGTTTTTCTTTGGTAACTTACTGACGGCTGAGTTAGCTTTCTCTGCTCTCTCTACATTATATCTGCTAGCTGTTTTGTTCCTGCCTGTGCTAGCCTAGTTGGTATTGTTCTCTGGATTACTACTTAGCTATGTTGACCGTGATGGTTGGCTAGTTAGCTGACTAGGCTAACTAGGAGACTAAAATAACTAACATTGCTGGCTGGCTTGCTGGCTTAACTGCATATACCAGTAACAGTATTTGATAACTGCTTAGATGGTGTTATGTATTTCCCAAACTTTGGTTTACTCTAATGTAGCTTTAAGCTATGACTAGATAGCCACTGGATGACTTATGCAATGCTAAACTAACGTTAACAGGCTGGTAGGGCTAATATTAGCAGGCTACTGATGACAGGTTTGCACACTTGGCATTCTCCCAACCAGATTCACCTGACATGCTTATCCATCAATTTTGAAGGAGTTCCCACATATGCTGAGCACTTGTTGGCTGCTTTTCCTTCACTCTGCAATCTAACTCATCCCAAACCATCTCAATTGGGTTAAGGTCCGGTGATTGTGGACACCAGGTCATCTGATGCAGCACTCCATCACTCTGCTTCTCGGTCTTATAGCCCTTACACAGCCTGGAGGTGTTTTGGGTCATTGCCTGTTGAAAAACAAATTATAGTCCCACTAAGTGCAAACCACATGTGATGGCGTATTGCTGCAGAATGCTATGGTAGCCATGCTGGTTATGTGTACCTTGAATGGAAAATAAGTCCTCCATGCTTCAAGGTGGGAATCACACATTCTGAGATCATCCTTTCATCTACTTTGTGTTTCACAAAGACACAGTGGTTGGAATCAAACATCTAAAATTTGGACTCATCAGACCAAAGGACAGAGTTCCACTGGTCTCATGTCCATTGCTCATGTTTCTAGGCCCAAGCAAGTCTCTTCCTTTTGGGGTCCTTTAGAAGTGGTGTCTTTGCAGCAATTCTACCATGAAGGCCTGATTCATGTCGTCTCTGATCAGTTGATGTTGAGATGTGTTTTTTTATTTTTTATTTAACCTTTATTTCACTAGGCAAGTCAGTAAGAACACATTTGTATTTACAATGATGGTCTACCCTGGCTAAACCCGAAACCGGACGATGCTGGGCCAATTGTACGCCGCCCTATGGCCGTGGAATCAAACCAGTGTATGTAATGACTCCCCAGTTTCATCATAGCGGTTGATGGTTTTTGTGACAGATTGACTGACCTTTATGTCTTAAAGTAATGATGGATTGTCATTTCCCTTTGCTTATTTGAGCTGTACTTACCATAATATGGACTTAATATTTTACCAAATAGGGCTATCTTCTGTATACCACCTTGTCACAACACAACTGATTGGCTCAAGTACATTAAGAAGGAAAGATATTCCACAAATTAACTTAACTTTTAACAAGGCACACCTGTTAATTGAAATGCATTCCAGGGGACTACCTCATGAAGCTGGTTGAGAGAATGCCAAGATTGTGCAAAGTTGTCATCAAGGCAAAGGATGGCTACTTTGAAGAATCTCAAATATAAAATATATTCCGATTTGTTTAATACTTTGTTGGTTACCAAATGATTCCATATGTGTTATTTCATTGTTTTGATGTCTTCACTATTATTCTACCATGTAGAATATAGCAAAAATAAAGAAAAACCCTGGAATGATTATGTGTGTCCAAACTTCTGACTGGTACCGTATGTATATATGTGAACCTTTTCAGGAAACTAGGTGTAATGTCACGGGCCACTACTTGAAAGGAGAGCCATTTGAACGTGTTTTTTTTACAATTAAAATGAGAATGTGAACTTTCATGTGCCTTAATAACAAACTTGTATGCCATCTGTAAATACAAATATAATTGTTAAATTACAAGCCTAGTTGGTTTAGCCACAGAAAAAGACACAGACCTTCCCGCTAGCCATGATCATCTGAGATCATGAGTGGATTGGTCTGCCATATAGCACACTTCTTTCTATTTGAGCTGGTCAGTATGTCTAGGTAATCCTGTCTAACATGGCTTTAAAAAAATATATATTGTGTATTAAAACTGCATAAGTGTTGCTCTCTAATTTCTGGAGAACGGAGTTTTGAAATCACTGGAATTCAAGTATGATAGCTAAGGAGATGGAGAAAATACCTGTCTCCAGATTACATCTTTAAACTAAAGGCAAGCATGGCATCCATGACAGGAGTCGCATCCATCCATTAATTATATATACAGGTAAGATAGTCTAGCTAGCTACATTTTCAGATATTACACGTTTATATATTTGACAGAAAGAGACATTTGCTTGGCTAGATATAGCCTAATGTTAGCTAGCTAACATTGAATCTGGTTGGTTAGCTACCTGCAGATTCATGCAGGGTAGTAATGTCATGAGTTGGGATTATGGTTCATTGTTTACCTAGCTAGCTAATGTTAGCTGGCTGGCTTGCTAGTTAATGTTACGTGTATGACCTTATTATTTGTATCTCAGAGCCATTTGCTTAGCTAGCTATTACAGTTCATTGTTAACCTAGCTAGCTAGCTACATGTCTTAACAAAAGACTTCACTATGCAAGTAACCATTTCGGGTGATTTTGGAAATTCAGTCTGGCCATCTACTCCGATTTCAGAGCACTCTCATCTGAGTGTGCCAGAGCGCAGAATAACTGATGAATTTACAAACGCTCAACACCCGTTGAATATGGCCGGTGTCAGGTAATGTTGGGAAATAAGCGTAATTCAATTGTTGCCAGCAGCACACTTGCAGTCACCAATGCTCTGGATGACATAAAAACAGCCTAACCAGCTCTGCTAGGATGAGTAAAATGGTCAGAGTGGGGTGTTCTCTCATTATGTATTTCTGGAAGTAGCTAGCCAGCTAACCAATGTTATGGTGGGTGCAAGATTGCCGTTTTGAGGTCAGAACGTTCGGATCAACCCTACTCATCGGCCAGAGTGATACCAGCAAACAATCTGACAGCACAGTTGCAGTCACCAATGCTCAGGATTACATAACAGCCTAACCAGCTCTGCTAGGGCAAGGGGTGTTTAGTGAGTTTTTATTTATTTAACCTTTATTTAACCAGGCACTGTCATTTGTTTCTGGAAGTAGCTAGCAAGTTCAAATCCAATTTATTTATATAGCCCTTCGTACATCAGCTGATATCTCAAAGTGCTGTACAGAAACCCAGCCCAAAACCCCAAACAGCAAGCAATGCAGGTGTAGAAGCACGGTGGCTAGGAAAAACTCCCTAGAAAGGCCAAAACCTAGGAAGAAACCTAGAGAGGAACCAGGCTATGTGGGGTGGCCAGTCCTCTTCTGGCTGTGCCGGGTGGAGATTATAACAGAACATGGCCAAGATGTTCAAATGTTCATAAATGACCAGCATGGTCCAATAATAATAAGGCAGAACAGTTGAAACTGTAGCAGCAGCATGGCCAGGTGGGCTGGGGACAGCAAGGAGTCATCATGTCAGGTAGTCCTGAGGCATGGTCCTAGGGCTCAGGTCCTCCGAGAGAGAGAAAGAAAGAGAGAAAGAGAGAATTAGAGAGAGCACACTTAAATTCAAAGGACACCGAATAGGACAGGAGAAGTACTCCAGATATAACAAACTACTGCAGCATAAATACTGGAGGCTGAGACAGGAGGGGTCAGGAGACACTGTAGCCCCATCCGAGGACACCCCCGGACAGGGCCAAACAGGAAGGATATAACCCCACCCACTTTGCCAAAGCACAGCCCCCACACCACTAGAGGGATATCTTCAACCACCAACTTACCATCCTGAGACAAGGCCGAGTATAGTCCACAAAGATCTCCGCCATGGCACAACCCAAGGGGGGGGGGCCAACCCAGACAGGAAGATCACATCAGTGACTCAACCCACTCAAGTGACGCACCCCTCCAAGGGACAGTATGAAAGAGCCCCAGTAAGCCAGTGACTCAGCCCCTGTAATAGGGTTAGAGGCAGAGAATCCCAGTGGAAAGAGGGGAACCGGCCAGGCAGAGAGCAAGGATGGTTCGTTGCTCCAGAGCCTTTCCGTTCACCTTCTCACTCCTGGGCCAGACTACCCTCAATCATATGACCCACGGAAGAGATGAGTCTTCAGTAAAGACTTAAATGTTGAGACCGAATTTGCGTCTCTTACATGGGTAGGCAGACCATTCCATAAAAATGGAGCTCTATAGGAGAAAGCCCTGCATCCAGCTGTTTGCTTAGAAATTCTAGGGACAATTAGGAGGCCTGCGTCTTGTGACCGTTGCATACGTGTAGGTATGTACGGCAGGACCAAATCAGAGAGATAGGTAGGAGCAAGCCCTTGTAATGCTTTGTAGGTTAGCAGTAAAACCTTGAAATCAGCCCTTGCCTTGACAGGAAGCCAGTGTAGGGAGGCTAGCACTGGAGTAATATGATCAATTTTTGGGGTTCTAGTCAGGATTCTAGCAGCCGTATTTAGCACTAACTGAAGTTTATTTAGTGCTTTATCCGGGTAGCCGGAAAGTAGAGCATTGCAGTAGTCTAACCTAGAAGTAACAAAAGCATGGATTAATTTTTCTGCATCATTTTTGGACAGAACGTTTCTGATTTTTGCAATGTTAAGTAGATGAAAAAAGCTGTCCTTGAAATAGTCTTGATATGTTCTTCAAAAGAGAGATCAGGTTCCAAAGTAACCCCAAGTTCCTTCACAGTTTTTTTTGAGACGACTGTACAACCATTAAGATTAATTGTCAGATTCAACAGAAGATCCCTTTGTTTCTTGGGACCTAGAACAAGCATCTCTGTTTTGTCTGAGTTTAAAAGTAGAAAGTTTGCAGCCATCCACTTCCTATGTCTGAAACACATGCTTCTAGCGAGGGCAATTTTGGGGCTTGACCATGTTTCATTGAAATGTACAGCTGTGTGTCATCCACATAGCAGTGAAAGTTAACATTATGTTTTCGAATGAAACCCCAAGAGGTAAAATATATAGTGAAAACAATAGTGGTCCTGAAAAGGAACCTTGAGGAACACCGAAATTTACAGTTGATTTGTCAGAGGATAAACCATTCACAAAGACAAACTGATATCTTTCCGACAGATAAGATCTAAACCAGGCCAGAACTTGTCCGTGTAGACCAATTTGGGTTTCCAATCTCTCCAAAAGAATGTGGTGATCGATGGTATCAAAAGCAGCACTAATGTCTAGGAGCACGAGGACAGATGCAGAGCCTCGGTCTGATGCCATTAAAAGGTCATTTACCACCTTCACAAGTGCAGTCTCAGTGCTATGATGGGGTCTAAAACCAGACTGAAGCATTTCGTATACATTGTTTGTCTTCAGGAAGGCAGTGAGTTGCTGCGCAACAGCCTTTTCAAACAATTTCTGGGTCAAGGTTTGGGTTTTTCAAGAGAGGCTTTATTACTGCCACTTTTAGTGAGTTTGGTACACATCCGGTGGATAGAGAGCCATTTATTATGTTCAACATAGGAGGGCCAAACACAGGAAGCAGCTCTTTCAGTAGTTTAGTTGGAATAGGGTCCAGTATGCAGCTTGAAAGTTTAGAGGCTATGATTATTTTCATCATTGTGTCAAGAGATATAGTACTAAAACACTTGAGCGTCTCTCTTGATCCTAGGTCCTGGCAGAGTTGTGCAGACTCAGGACAACTGAGCTTTGAAGGAACACGCAGATTCAAAGAGGCGTCCGTAATTTGCTTTCTAATAATCATGATCTTTTCCTCAAATAAATTCATGAATTTATCTCTGCTGAAGTGAAAGCCATCCTCTCTTGGGGAATGCTGTTTTTTAGTTAGCTTTGCGACAGTATCAAAAAGGAATTTCGGATTGTTCTTATTTTCCTCAATTAAGTTAGAAAAATAGGATGATCGAGCAGCAGTAAGGACGCTTTCGGTCCTGTCTTTCCAAGCTAGTCGGAAGACTTCCAGTTTGATGTGGCGCCATTTCCGTTCCAATTTTCTGGAAGCTTGCTTCAGAGCTCGGGTATTTTCTGTGTACCAGGGAGCTAGTTTCTTATGAGAAATGTTTTTAGTTTTTAGGGGTGCAACTGCATCTAGGGTATTTCACAAGGTTAAATTGAGTTCCTCAGTTAGGTGGTTAACTGATTTTTGTCCTCTGGCGTCCTTGGGTAGACAGAGGGAATCTGGAAGGACATCAAGGAATCTTTGTGTTTATAGCACGACTTTTGATGTTCCTTGGTTGGGGTCTGAGCAGATTATTTGTTGTAATTGCAAACGTAATAAAATGGTGTTCCGATAGTCCAGGATTATGAGGAACAACATTAAGATCCACAACATTTATTCCATGGGACAAAACTAGGTCCAGAGTATGACTGTGACAGTGAGTGGGTCCAGAGACATGTTGGACAAAACCCACTGAGTCGATGATGGCTCCGAAAGAGTGGGCCTGTGGACTTTTCCATGTGAATATTAAAGTCACCAAAGATTAGAATATTATCTGCTATAACTACTAGGTCCGATAGGAATTCAGGGAACTTAAAGAGGAACGCTGACTCCAATATGCTGGCAGACTGGCTAACAGCCTGCTGCCTGGCCTGCACCCTATTTCATTGTGGAGCTTGCCCTGTCTATGTTAGTAGATAAGATGAGAGCACCCCTCCAGCTAGGATGGAGTCCGTCACTCCTCAGCAGGTCAGGCTTGGTCCTGTTTGTGGGTGAGTCCCAGAAAGAGGGCCAATTATCTACAAATTCTATATTTTTGGAGGGGCAGAAAACAGTTTTCAACCAGCGATTGAGTTGTGAGACTCAAGAAGTTAACTTCTTTGGGGTAGGGGGCAGAATTGGGTAGCTTTGATGAAAAACGTGCCCAAATGAAGCTGCCTGCTACTCAGCCGTTAAAGCTAGAATATGCATATAATTAGTACATTTGGATAGAAAACACACAAGTTTAATCACAGCCGTATAATCACAGCCGTATATATCTCCCCCCAAGCAGACACATCGATGGCTCTGAACGAACTTTATTTAACTCTTTGCAAACTGGAAAACATTTATCCGGAGGCTGCATTCATTGTAGCTGGGGATTTTAACAAAGCCAATCTGAAAACAAGACTCCCTAAATTTTATCAGCATATCGATTGCGCAACCAGGGGTGGTAAAACCTTGGATCATTGTTACTCTAACTTCCGCGACTCATATAAGGCCCTGCCCCGCCCCCCTTTCGGAAAAGCTGACCACGACTCCATTTTGCTGATCCCTGCCTACAGGCAGAAATTAAAACAAGAGGCTCCCACGCTGAGGTCTGTCCAACGCTGGTCAGACCAAGCTGACTCTACACTCCAAGACTGCTTCCATCACGTGGACTGGGACATGTTTCGTATTGCGTCAGATGGGAATATTGACGAATACGCTGATTCGGTGTGCGAGTTCATTAGAACGTGCGTCGAAGATGTCGTTCCCATAGCAACGATAAAAACATTCCCTAACCAGAAACCGTGGATTGATGGCAGCATTCGCGTGAAACTGAAAGCGCGAACCACTGCTTTTAATCAGGGCAAGGTGTCTGGCAACATGACTGAATACAAACAGTGCAGCTATTCCCTCCGTAAGGCTATTAAACAAGCTAAGCGTCAGTACAGAGACAAAGTGGAATCTCAATTCAATGGCTCAGACACAAGAGGCATGTGGCAGGGTCTACAGTCAATCACGGACTACAAGATGAAATCCAGCCCAGTCACGGACCAGGATGTCTTGCTCCCAGGCAGACTAAATAACTTTTTGCCCGCTTTGAGGACAATACAGTGCCACTGACACGGCCTGCAACGGAAACATGCGGTCTCTCCTTCACTGCAGCCGAGGTGAGTAAGACATTTAAACGTGTTAACCCTCGCAAGGCTGCAGGCCCAGACGGCATCCCCAGCCGCGCCCTCAGAGCATGCGCAGACCAGCTGGCCGGTGTGTTTACGGACATATTCAATCAATCCCTATACCAGTCTGCTGTTCCCACATGCTTCAAGAGGGCCACCATTGTTCCTGTTCCCAAGAAAGCTAAGGTAACTGAGCTAAACGACTACCGCCCGTAGCACTCACTTCCGTCAACATGAAGTGCTTTGAGAGACTAGTCAAGGACCATATCACCTCCACCCTACCTGACACCCTAGACCCACTCCAATTTGCTTACCGCCCAAATAGGTCCACAGACGATGCAATCTCAACCACACTGCACACTGCCCTAACCCACCTGGACAAGAGGAATACCTATGTGAGAATGCTGTTCATCGACTACAGCTCGGCATTCAACACCATAGTACCCTCCAAGCTCGTCATCAAGCTCGAGACCCTGGGTCTCGACCCCGCCCTGTGCAACTGGGTACTGGACTTCCTGACGGGCCGCCCCAGGTGGTGAGGGTAGGCAACAACATCTCCTCCCCGCTGATCCTCAACACGGGGCCCCACAAGGGTGCGTTCTGAGCCCTCTCCTGTACTCCCTGTTCACCCACGACTGCGTGGCCACGCACGCCTCCAACTCAATCATCAAGTTTGCGGACGACACAACAGTGGTAGGCTTGATTACCAACAACGACGAGACGGCCTACAGGGAGGAGGTGAGGGCCCTCGGAGTGTGGTGTCAGGAAAATAACCTCACACTCAACGTCAACAAAACTAAGGAGATGATTGTGGACTTCAGGAAACAGCAGAGGGAACACCCCCCTATCCACATCGATGGAACAGTAGTGGAGAGGGTAGCTAGTTTTAAGTTCCTCGGCATACACATCAGACAAACTGAATTGGTCCACTCACACTGACAGCGTCGTGAAGAAGGCTCAGCAGCGCCTATTCAACCTCAGGAGGCTGAAGAAATTCGGCTTGTCACCAAAAGCACTCACAAACTTCTACAGATGCACAATCGAGAGCATCCTGGCGGGCTGTATCACCGCCTGGTACGGCAACTGCTCCGCCCTCAACCGTAAGGCTCTCCAGAGGGTAGTGAGGACTGCACAACGCATCACCGGGGGCAAACTACCTGCCCTCCAGGACACCTACACCACCCGTTGTTACAGGAAGGCCATAAAGATCATCAAGGACATCAACCACCCGAACCACTGCCTGTTCACCCCGCTATCATCCAGAAGGCGAGGTCAGTACAGGTGCATCAAAGCTGGGACCGAGAGACTGAAAAACAGCTTCTATCTCAAGGCCATCAGACTGTTAAACAGCCACCACTAACACTGAGTGGCTGCTGCCAACACACTGTCATTGACACTGACCCAACTCCAGCCATTTTAATAATGGGAATTGATGGGAAATGATATAAATATATCACTAGCCACTTTAAACAATGCTACCTTATATAATGTTACTTACCCTACATTATTAATCTCATATGCATATGTATATACTGTACTCTACATCATCGACTGCATCCTTATGTAACACATGTATCACTAGCCACTTTAACTATGTCACTTTGTTTACTTTGTCTACACACTCATCTCATATGTATATACTGTACTCGATACCATCTACTGTATGCTGCTCTGTACCATCACTCATTCATATATCCTTATGTACATGTTCCTTATCCCCTTACACTGTGTATAAGACAGTAGTTTTGGAATTGTTAGTTAGATTACTTGTTGGTTATCACTGCATTGTCGGAACTAGAAGCACAAGCATTTCGCTACACTCGCATTAACATCTGCTAACCATGTGTATGTGACAAATAAAATTTGATTTGATTTGATTTGATTTGAAGAAGTTTCTAAAACTGTTTGAATGATGTCTGTGAGTATAACAGAACTCATATGTCAGGCAGCAAAAATCTGAGAAATAAACCACCCAGGAAGTGGGAAATCTGAGGTTTGCAGTTTTTCAACTCAGGCCCCATTGAAGATACAGGGTGATATTAGTTATGTTTCACTTCCCAAGGCTTCCACTAGATGTCAACAGTATTTAGAGCCTGGTTTTGAGGATTCTACTCTAAAGAAGGGGCTCATTGATGGGCTCATAAGGGCTCTTTGAGTGAGTGGTCTGGCAGAGTGCCACAGCCTCGGTCTGGCTCGCTCACGTATCACTTCTTTTTTACAGACAAAGGAATTGTCCGGTTGAAACATTAATGAAGTTTTATGTTAAAAACATCCTAAAGATTGATTCCATACTGTAACGGAACTTTTTTAACTTTTCGTCCGACGTTCGGCGCGACCTGAACAAGCTTTTGGATTTGTTTACCAAAGGCCCTAACAAAATATGATATTTAGACATTATCGAACAAATCAAAACATTTATGGTGGAACTGGGATTCCTGGGAGTGCATTCTGATGAAGATCATCAAGGTAAGTGAATATTTCAAATGCTATGTCTGAGTAATGTTGATTACCCAATATGGCGGGTATCTTTTTGTCTGCTTTGTTGTCTAAAGGCTGTACTCAGAATTATTTCTCCTTAAAGTTTTTTAGAAATCTGACACAGCGGTTGCATTAAGGAGAAGTTTATCTAAAGTTCCATGTATAATAGTCATATCTTTATCGATGTTTATTATGAGTATTTCAGTAAATTGATGTGGTTCTCTGCATTATCACTGCATGTTTTAGAACTACTGAACGTAACGCGCCAATGTAAACTCATTATTTAAAAAATATATATATATTATTTTTGTTTAACTCCCCTTTCTCCCCAATTTCGTGGTATCCAATTGTTAGTAATTACTATCTTGTCTCATCGCTACAACTCCCGTACGAGCTCGGGAGAGACGAAGGTCGAAAGCTATGCGTCCTCCGAAACACAACCCAACCAAGCTGCACTGCTTCTTAACACAGCGCGCATCCAACCGGAAGCCAGCCTAACCAATGTGTCGGAGGAAACACCGTGCACCTGGCTAACTTGGTTAGCGTGCACTGCGCCCAGCCCGCCACAGGAGTCGTTGGTGTGCGATGAGACAAGGATTTCCCTACTGGCCAAACTCTCCCTAACCCGGACGACGCTAGGCCAATTGTGCGTCGCCCCACGGACCTCGTGGTCGCGGCCGGCTGCGACAGAACCTGGGCGCAAACCCAGAGTCTCTGGTGGCACAGCTAGCGCTGTGATGCAGTGCCCTAGACCACTGCACCACCCGGGAGGCAAACTCAGATGTTTTTATATAAATATTAACTTTATCAAACAAAACATACATGTATTGTGTAACATGAAGTCCTATGAGTGTCATCTGATGAAGATCATTAAAGGTTAGTGATTCATTTTATCTCTATTTCTGCTTTTTGTGACTCTTCTCTTCGGCTGGAAAAAAATGCTGTTTTTCTGTGGCTTGGTGGTGACCTAACATAATCGTTTGTGGTGCTTTCGCTGTAAATCCTTTTTGAGATCAGACAGTATGGCTGGATTAATGAGAATTGTATCTTTAAAATGGTGTGAAATACTTGTATGCTTGAGGAATTTTAATTATTATTATTTTGTTATTTTGAATTTGGCGCCCTGCACTTTCACTGGCTGTTGCGGGGGGGGTCTGCTAGTGGAACCCCAGTCCTAGAAAGGTTAACTTGGGTGCTTGACTTCTGTTGTTAGTACACAACGCTCAGATCAACCCTTAAAGAGATGGGTGGGAATAAAGCTTAAGAGGCTGTGAACGATGCTGAATGGGTGTAGACAAAGAAGGGCTCTCCTGTAGTAGTACCAAAAGTGATTTTCTCAAAAGTGAGTTTACAAGTTTATCAACTTTCAAAGGAAAGTTATTGTCCCATTGTTCATCAACTGTAGTGTATGATATAACATTTTGTAGCTCTGAGTCTACTTTTATCCAATTTAAAAAACACTTTCAAATTTTACTACTGTACATAAGACCGGTCACATATACAGTGCCTTCAGAAAGAACTCATACCCCTTGATTTATTCCACATTTTGTTGTGTTACAGCCTGAATTCAAAATGGATTAAATAAAATAAAAAAATCTTACCCATCTACACACAATACCCCATAATGACAGATTTAAACATGTTTGTAGACATTTTTTTGCAAATGTATTAAATTAAATACAAAATATCTACAACCCTGAGTCAATACTTTGTAGACTCACCTTTCTGGGTAAGACTAAGAGCTTTCCACACCTGGATTGTATAACATTTGCTCATTATTCTTTAAAAAATTATTCAAGCTCTGTCAAATTGGTTGTTGACCATCGCTAGACAACCATTGAGCATCTATGGCACGACCTGAAAATGGTTGTCTAGCAATGGTCACCAACCATTTTCAGGTCTGCCATAGATGCTCAAGTAGATTTAATTCAAAACTCTGCCACTCAGGAACATTCGCTGTCTTCTTGGTAAGCAACTCCAGTGTAGATTTGGCCTTGTGTTTTAGGTTATTGTCCTGCTGAAAGGTGAAATCATCTCTCAGTGTCTGATGGAAAGCAGACTGAACCAAGTTTTCCTATAGGATTTTGCCTGTGGTTAGCTGCATTGTCTTTTTTTTAACTGAAAAAGTCCCCAGTCCTTAACAATTACAAGCACAACCATAACATTATACAGCCACAACTATGTTTGAAAATATGAGAGTGGTACTCAGTAATGTTGTATTGGATTTGCCCCATTTTTTAAAGTAGGCAGCTGGGACGCACACGTCTTTATCACAGCCTGATCTGTTTCACCGGTCCTTGTTATTGTCTCCACCCCCTCCAGTTGTCGCTTGTTTTCCCCAGTGTATTTATCCCTGTGTTTCCTGTCTCTCTGTGCCAGTTTGTCTTCTATGTTTCCAAGTCAACCAGCATTTTTCCCGTTCTCCTGCCTTTGCTATTCTCCTTTTTCTAGTCCTCCCAGTTTTGACCCTTGCCTGTTTCTGGACTCTGTACCCACCTACCTGACCATTCTGCCTGCCTTGACCTTGAGCCTGTCTGCCACTCTGCTCCCTCCTGGACTCTGAACTGGTTTTGACCTTTTGCCTGTCCACGACCATTCTCTTGCCTACTCCTTTTTGGATTATGAAACATCTTAGACTCCAACCATTTGTCTCCAGTGTTTGCATCTGGGTCTTGCCTTGTGTCACGATAGTCTGAGCCTACAGGAATGTGACAGGCACACGTGCGACGGCTCTTGCCTCTACTGCGGAGGTCTTAGACATATCGTTCTACACGCCCAGAGTTGACAGGAAACGCCGGGGCTCACCAGGACAAGGGGAGACCCTGACGAGCTGTGAAATTACACTCCAGCTACCAGGTCACCATCTGACACTATCCGCAAACCTCCATTGGGACAACCGTCAGCACCAAGTTCAATTCTTCTTGGACTACAGGGCCACGGATCATTTCATTGACCAAGACTTTGCCAGAGAATTACAAATCGCCTGCATGAAATGTCTCATCCCTCTACAGATTCAAGACCTCGAAGGACGCCCCATCGGCTCCGGCATGGTGGAATATCAGACCAAACCTATTCTACTGTAGGTTCGGGTGAACCACTCAGAGACTCTTAGTTTTCTTTTGATCACTTCACCCGAGGCCAACCTTATCCTAAGGTACCCCTGGCTAGTGCTACATAACCCACTATTATCCTGTTCCACAGGACACCTACTAGACTGGGGTAAGAACTGTGAGTCTAAATGCCTAAGACCCCCACCAAGAGCCTCGTCGTGTTCCCCAGCATCCATTGAAACCAAGACGTTTCTGCTCTACCTCCCGAGTACTTTGACCCCTGGGAGGCCTTCAGTAGGAGGCAATCCGTCCATTCCCTCCTCATCATCCATACGACTGCGCCATAGAAGTCCTACCCGGCCCCCCTCCTCCCCGGGGCCGCCTGTACTCCCTCTCAACCTCTGAAGCCGCAGTCATGGACAGTTAAAACCCGGGAATCGCTGGAGGCAGGATTAATTCACTCCTCTACATCCCTAGCTGGTGCAGATTTCTTCGCGGGAAAGAAGGATGGAGGTCTTCGTCCCTGCATCGATTACAGTGGGCTGGACAGGATTTTGATTAAGTATGGTGTATTGGAGTCCACCTGTGGTAAATTCAATTGATTGGACATGATTTTGAAAGCCCCACACCTGTCTATATAAGGTTCTACAATTGACAGTGCATTTCAGAGCAAAAAACAAGCCAAGAAGTAGAAGGAATAGTTGTAGAGCTCTGAGACAAGATTATGTAGAGCGGAAGGGCACCAAAATATTTGTGCAGCTTTGAAGGTCCCCAAGACAGTGGCTTCCATCATTGTTAAATGGAAGAAGTTTGGAACCACCCAGACTGTTCCTAGAACTGTTCGCAAGGCCAAACTGAGCAATCGGGCAAAAGGGCCTTGGTCAAGGTGGTGACCAAAACCCGATGGTCACTTTGACAGAGCTCCAGAGTTCCTCTGTGGAGATGTGAGAACCTTTCAGAAGGACAACCATCTCTGCAGCACTCCACCAATCAGGCCTTTATTGTAAATTGGCCAGATGGAAGCCACTCCTCAGTAAAAAAGCATGACAGCCTGCTTGGAGTTAGCCAAAAGGCACCTAAAGGACTCTGAGACCATGAGAAACAAGATTCTCTGGTCTGATGAAATCAAGATTGAACTCTTTGGCTTGAATGCCAATCGTCACATCTGTAGGAAACCAGGCACCATTCATCACATCGCCAATACCATCCCTGCAGTGTAGCACGGTGGTGGCAACATCATGCTGTGGGGATGTTTTTCAGCGACAGGGACTGGGAGACTAGTCAGGATCGAGGGAAAGATGAACGGAGCAAAGCATGGAGAGATCCTTGATAAAAACAAGCAAACAAGCAAACAGCCAAGACAATGCAGGAGTGGCTTCGGGACAAGTCCCTGAATGCCCTTAAGTCTGGCTCTGGCTGAGACCTGAAAATAGCTGTGCAGCGACGCTCCCCATCCAACCAGACAGAGCTTGAGAGGATCTGCATAGAAGATGGTAGAAACTCTCCAAATACAGGTGTGCAAAGCTTGTAGTGTCATACCTAACTTATTCTTTACAGAGTCAAGTATATTTGTCAAGACCTCAATTATTCCTTGACTTGCACCATTCATTCTCGCTGTCTATAATTCTGTTATAACTTCTAATAGTAACACATTGGGAGAGAGTGAGGTGATTGCCATTTTGAAGTCCCCACATTTGAAGTTATTTTTGTTGGACATTACATAATTGGGAATAAGCTGGCATGCCACATCCTCCACAAACACCACACCCCACAAGAACATTTCCTGGAATAACTTAGTTTTTCAGAATTCTGATCGGTTTTATGCTTTAGCTGAGATTATTGTTTATTTGTCCAGGCCTCAATTATTCCTTGACTTGCACCATTAATTCTAAAGTTATAACTTCTAATAGTAACAAATTGTGAGAGAGTGAGTTGATTGCCATCTAAAAGCCAACATTTATTTTGCGGCAGTGCTGCCTGACAGCATCGTCTCTGATTGATTAAGTAACATAATGTAATATGTTAAAAATGTAATAACTCCAAAAATATAAGAGGTTTGCATTTGGGACTTTTGATATGTATACTAATGCAAATCCATATGTTATATGTGGTTACCATTAAGCTACCTTTTTAAAGTGATTCCAACTGGTACCAATGTTTTAACATTTCCAACTACGAATGAAACAAAAGAAACAAGATGTAGGGTATAATACTTACAACCATACCATTTAGCGACACCCAGCAATCTTGGGGGAAATCTTGTAGGAGGGGAACCAGGAACTGTAGACAACCATCCCAGTGGCAGAGCAGTAGCATCATCCCTATCAGATTAAATATTCTTACCACAGCACTGGCCAGGTCGTAGGTCATATGGAAGATCTGGAGACAGAGAAAAGAGAAGGGGGAAACAAGGATTCAAATATTAATAGTTCTCGGACAAAGATGATTGCTCCGAAACGCGACATTATTATTGAAATTAATTAAGTTACTAACCTGAAGCTCAGTATTTCACTTTTACATTCCTAAGACTGAGCACCCTTTCAACAGTCCAGAAAATACATCAAATTGTGGTTAGAGCGCAAGCATACTACAACTATCCAAAAATAGTTGTTTTTGTAGTCCAAAATGTTTCTTTTAAAGCAGTAGTAGAGAGGAGAGCCGCAGCCATTTTGGCCACGGGAGAATTTCAATCACTTTACAACACGGTGTAAGTGTAATTCACAGATGTTTGGGTATTCAGTATTTGTCATTGACATCATCCAAAGCAAACAGACCACAGTGAAATGGCAAAACATGTAAGGTTGCTGTACGCAGGGGGAATAAGTTCAGAAGAGGGCATAGCCAAGCCAATGCACAAGCCACAATAATAGCACATTTCAAAGCTTGTAATGATCAAACAACTGTTTATTTAAACTTAACAGGATTGCTGAGTACATGATTTCTAACACTTCCAGTTTAACACTTCCAGTCAGACATGTTATTAAATTAACATGTAAAGCATTTTCCTTTAAAAAAATGTTTTTTTAGTTACAGTTGAACCCCCATCCACACTATACATGCTTTACTAATACCCATATCAAATATTCAAAATCAACTGGATTTAACATGAGCAGACAGAGGGAGAGAACCAGAGAGATAGAGATCTAGAGAGAACGAGAGAGAGAGAGACACGATAACAATCATGTTGCTTAGTCAGAGCGAACCAGGGCACTGCTAGAATAAAAGCCAATCTACAGTGTGACTGAACAGGTCTGGAGAAAAGGATTGGCTGACATTGGATCAGAACAGAATAGAATCTCCTCACACTTATATGAGTTCCACTGTATCTGCTAATTAGTTCTCAATTGCATAGGAAACCCATTATTTCTCTCCTGGCTCATTATTCCATTACCCATTTTGGCCAAAGTGCCAATTACTGTCTTTCTGCAAAAAACCTGGAAGTGTTTGAGTGAAAATTCACAAAGTTCTAGTTTCACATGACAAACCAGCTATCACCCATTTAAAAAAAATGTAAAATGCAACATTTTGTTGAACCTGTCTACTGCCTTATCCCTCGTCCCCCACAACATGAAGGACCCAATCCGAGGGGTTGATGAGGTAATTTCTCCATAAACTGCTTTAAAAGTTACTAATGCATGCATGTAATTGAGTTTTAATGAGTTCTTAAGGTATTAGAATAAAATAAATGTTATTCTTAACATTTTTTTTCTATATTATTGCCCTGAGGGGGATAAATAAAAGCCATGTCAGAGACGCAAACTCGGTCTCAACCTTTAAGTCTTTACTGAAGACTCATCTCTTCAGTGGGTCATATGATTGAGTGTAGTCTGGCTCAGGAGTGGGAAGGTGAACGGAAAGGCTCTGGAGCAACGAACTGCCCTTGCTGTCTCTGCCTGGCCGGTTCCCCTCTTTCCACTGAGATTCTCTGACTCTAACCCTATTACAGGGGCTGAGTCACTGGCTTACTGGTGCTCTCTCATACCATCCCTGGGAGGGGTGCGTCACCTGAGTGGGTTGAGTCACTGATGTGGTCATCCTGTCTGGGTTGGCGCCCTCCCCTTGGGTTGTGCCGTGGCGGAGGTCTTTGTGGGCAAAGTGGGTGGGGTTATATCCTTCCTGTTTGGCCCTGTCCGGGGGTGTCCTCGGATGGGGCCACAGTGTCTCCTGACCCCTCCTGTCTCAGCCTCCAGTATTTATGCTGCAGTAGTTTATGTGTCGGGGGGCTAGGGTCAGTTTGTTATATCTGGAGTACTTCTCCTGTCCTATTCGGTGTCCTGTGTGAATTTAAGTGTGCTCTCTCTAATTCTCTCTTTCTCTCTTTCTTTCGGAGGACCTGAGCCCTAGGACCATGCCCCAGGACTACCTGACATGATGACTCCTTGCTGTCCCTAGTCCACCTGGCCTTGCTGCTGCTCCACTTTCAACTGTTCTGCCTTATTATTATTGGACCATGCTGGTCATTTATGAACATTTGAACATCTTGGCCATGTTCTGTTATAATCTCCACCCAGCACAGCCAGAAGATGACTGGCCACCCCACATAGCCTGGTTCCTCTCTAGGTTTCTTCCTAGGTTTTGGCCTTTCTATGGAGTTTTTCCTAGCCACCGTGCTTCTACACCTACATTGCTTGCTGTTTGGGGTTTTAGGCTGGGTTTCTGTACAGCACTTTAAGATATCAGCTGATGTACGAAGGGCTATATAAATCAATTTGATTTGATTGGATTTAGGGTCAGTTTGTTATATCTGGAGTACTTCTCCTGTCCTATTCGGTGTCCTGTGTGAATTTAAGTGTGCTCTCTCTAATTCTCTCTTTCTCTCTTTCTTTCGGAGGACCTGAGCCCTAGGACCATGCCCCAGGACTACCTGACATGATGACTCCTTGCTGTCCCTAGTCCACCTGGCCTTGCTGCTGCTCCACTTTCAACTGTTCTGCCTTATTATTATTGGACCATGCTGGTCATTTATGAACATTTGAACATCTTGGCCATGTTCTGTTATAATCTCCACCCGGCACAGCCAGAAGAGGACTGGCCACCCCACATAGCCTGGTTCCTCTCTAGGTTTCTTCCTAGGTTTTGGCCTTCGAGGGAGTTTTTCCTAGCCACCGTGCTTCTACACCTGCATTGCTTGCTGTTTGGGGTTGTAGGCTGGGTTTCTGTACAGCACTTTGAGATATCATCTGATGTACGAAGGGCTATATAAATACATTTGATTTGATAAATACCTAGTTGGAATGCTGTTGAATGCTGTAGAGTCAAGGTCTGGAAAAACAAATAGGCCTAATGTAATTCAAGATATTCAAGCAACACTGAGGAAGGTTTTGCCCCTTGTGGAACATTTGCACCTCCTTCTCACTATTATTCTAAAGTCAAGGTATCTGAAATTATATCGCAAGACAGTCTTATCGTTGATTCCGTGGTCATAATTGCTGAATAACTACTAAGCAAGCAACACATATTATAGAAGACAACATTTCACAGCAACAGATGTAGGATCTTAAATTGAGCCAGTTTTCTACAGCAGGAAAATATGTGGATTATAATTAACATAAATTGTTGTAGGGCATAATACATTTTTCATAAAGGAAAATTGAGTCCGCAATTTCAATGTGGAAATTACAATCTTCAGAAGCCTTTTTAACCCATTACAGTCTATGCCATTTAAAAAACATGTACAACCCCTTGAAGTATAAAAAAATAACTTTTTGGGATGAAATATTGTATTTGGCCTTACTGCTATTAGACCTTACTAACACATTGAATAACAGATTCACCAAATGGAACAACATGTAGTGAACAATCTAAAGGAACTTTGTTCTGAAGTGTCTGTCCTATATCTAAAGGAAATAAGAAAGATCAGGAAACATATCTAAACATTTTTTGGTACTAAACAATCTCCATATGTACTTCCCTTCATTTTGTCAACTGATACCAGGGGACCTTCAGACAAGTCTTGTGAGGCCTGTTGGTGTCCTAGATATATACGTGTTAGTGAAAGTCTCACCTTTGTGAACAGAGGGGTCATATTAGTGTGATGCCCAAAATTTTCAGAAGCTACAGACAGAAGTTGGTAGATTGGCTATACTGACTTCAGAGAGGCTTTTTACATTATGCTAATTCGATTTCCGTGGGGGAGCAGACATCAACTCTAAGGGGTTAAACCTCCTGCACCAGGGTGTTCAAATTAAGACCCTACATCTGTAGATACCAACACATAAGGATTGGGGTCAATTTAATTAAAATTCCAGTCAATTCAGTATACTGAAATTCCAATTGCATTTATCTTCAATGCTTTTCAATTAAGAAAGTTAAATTGGAATATTGTTTCCTTCTGAAATTGACCCCAACCCTGCAACACGTCGTAAATACTGAAACTGCATGACAACACTGACCTGGGCATGACGTAGCAAAATGGGACAATCACATGTACCCTAATCCTTACTTTCTGACTTGATTTTCCCTTACAAAATGTATAAATGCCTACCAAAATGTAATTCATTATAATCCACATACAGTGGGGCAAAAAATTATTTAGTCAACCCCACAAAAAAGTATTTAGTCAACCCCACTTAAAAAGATGAGAGGCCTGTAATTTTTATCATAGGTACACTTCAACTATGACATACAAAATGAGAAAAAAAATCCAGAAAATCGCATTGTAGGATTTTTAATGAATTTATTTGCAAATTATGGTGGAAAATAAGTATTTGGTCAATAACAAAAGTTTCTCAATACTTTGTTATATACCCTTTGTTGGCAATGACAGAGGTCAAACGTTTTCTGTAAGTCTTCACAAGGTTTTCACACACTGTTGCTGGTATTTTGGCCCATTCCTCCAAGCAGATCTCCTCTAGAGCAGTGATGTTTTGGGGCTGTTGCTGGGCAACACGGACTTTCAACTCCCTCCAAAGATTTTCTATGGGGTTGAGATCATCTGAAGATAATCAAAGGTTAGTGATTTATTTTATCTCTTTCTGCTTTTTGTGACTCCTCTCTTTGGCTGGAAAAATGGCTGAGTTTTTCTTTGGCTTGGTGGTGACCTAACATAGTTTTTGATGCTTTCGCTGTAAAACCTATTTGAAATCGGACACTGTGGTGGGATTAACAACAAGATTACCTTTCAAACGGTATTAAATACATGTATGTTTTAGGAATTTTAATTATGAGATTTCTGTTTTTTAAATTTGGCACCCTGCACTTTCAATGCCTGTTGTCATATCATCCCGTTAACGGGATTGCAGCCCGCAGCATGCACCCTCGCGCACCCATATTACAATTGTCACTTTCTCACTCTCCCACTCAAAGTTCTGCCCTCCCCTTTTATTTTCTACTGACTTCATGATGACTCCATGATGTACTGAAGAAAAAGCATGTGGATGTATTGAAGCCAAGACATACTGGAGCTCTACTGCCAATAGCCCTTCCATTAACCTCATAGGACATGTCTCTCGCACACACACACACACACACACACACACACACACACACACACACACACACACACACACACACACACACACACACACACACACACACACACACACACACACACACACACACACACACACACACACACACACACACACACACACACACACACACACACACACACACACACACACACACACACGGGCCAGATATACACTCTTCTGCCAATGAACCTCTCATTGACCTTGCAGGACCTGTCACAAACATGTAATCATCATGTCCCTGTCTGTGTGGGAATGTGATTGGACATCCTCCCTGTTACTCAGTCACTCAGGCCCTGTGCTATTCAGGTGTTGTCATTTGCGCTACGCCATGTGGACCCAACATTTATAGTTGAAGGTTTTGTAACACTCCCTCGTAGCGCAGTAGTCTAAGGCACTGCATCTCAGTGCTAGAGGTGTCACTACAGACTGGTTTGATTAAAGGCTGTATCACAACCGGCTGTGATTGGGAGTCCCAGCATCGTCTGGGTTAGGGCTTGGCCGGGGTAGGCCGTCATTGTAAATAATAAATGTGTTCTTAAATTACTTGCCTAGTTTAAAAACAACACTGCACCATCCTTAACTTCTTGGATATAGGGGGCGCTCTTTTAATTTATGCTTAAAAAACGTTCCCGTTTTAAACAAGATATTTTGTCACGAAAAGATGCTCGACTATGTCACGCCTTGGTCATTGTATTTTGTGTTTTTGGTATATGTTTGGGTAAGCCAGGGTTTGACATGGGTTTATATGTTGTGTTTCATATTGGGGTTTGTAGTAATTGGGATTGTGTATGATTAGGGGTGTGTCTAGTTAGGCTTGGCTGCCTGGGGCGATTCTCAATCAGAGTCAGGTGCTTGTCGTTGTCTCTGATTGAGAACCGCATTTAGAAAGCCTGACTTTCGCGTTGTAATTTGTGGGTGTTTGTTCCTGTCTTAGTGTTGTAGTCACCAGATAGGCTGTAATAGGTTTCACGTTTCGTTTGTTGTTTTCATATACAGTTATTTCATGTACCGTGATTATTTTCATTAAAGTCATGAGTAACCTACACGCTGCATTTCGGTCTGACTCTCTTCATAGAACAGACGAACGACGTTACAGACTATGCATATAATTGACAGCTTTGGAAAGAAAACACTCTGACGTTTCCAAAACTGCAAAGATATTGTCTGTGAGTACCACAGAACTAATGCTACAGGCGAAACCAAGATGAAATTTCATACAGGAAGTGCCCCAGATTTTGAATGTGCTGTGTTCCAATGTCTCCTTATATGGCTGTGTATGGGTCACGAATGAGCTTAGACTTTCTGTCGTTTCCCCAAGGTGTCTACAGCATTGTGACGTATTTGTAGGCAAATCATTGGAAGATTGACCTTAAGAGGCTACATCTACCAGGTGGCCGCTTGGTGTCCTCCGTTGCAATTATTGCGTAATCTCCAGCCGCGTGTATTTTTTGTTTGCTTCCAGGAGAAACACAGCTGCCATGAATGATTTAACCCATTGACTACTCTGACAGAACTACAAAGTTTGTTGGCTGAGATGGGAGACCCTGCCAGAAGGACAACAGTCCCTACAGCACTTCACCAATCTGGGCTTTATGGTCGCCAGATGGAAAAATGCACATGACAGCATGCCTGGAGTTTACAAAAGGCACGTAAAAGACTGAGAACATAAGGCAAAAGATTCTGTGGTCTGATGAGACAAAAAGATAATAGCATGATACATTTGTAAATTGCAAAGACTTTGAAAAACATGTTTTTACTTTGTCATTATTGTCACGTTCTGACCATCGTTCGTATGTGTTTTCCTTGTTTTAGTGTTGGTCAGGACATGAGCTGGGTGGGCATTCTATGTTGTGTGGTTTGTCTATTTCTATGTTTGGCCTGATATGGTTCTCAGAGGCAGGTGTTAGTCATTGTCTCTGATTGGGAACCATATTTAGGTAGCCTGTTTTGTGTTGGGTTTTGTGGGTGATTGTTTCTGTCTCTGTGTTTGCACCAGATAGGACTGTTTAGGTTTTCGCACATTTATTGTTTTGTTAGTTATTTCATGTCTAGTTCCTTTATTAAAGAACATGAATAACCACCACGCTGCATTTTGGTCTGCTTCTCCTTCACCACAGGAAAACCCTTACAATTATGGCATATTGTGTATAGATGGGTGGGCAAAAAATCTGTTTAATCCATTTTGAATTCAGGCTGTAAAATATCAAAATGTGGAAATCAAATGTTATATGTCACATGCGCAGAATACAACAGTGAAATGCTTACTTACAAGCCCTTAACAACATTGCAGTTTTAAGAAAAATAAGTGTTAAGTAAACATTGATAAAGAACAAAGAGTTAAAGTGCAACAATAAAATAACAGTAGTGAGGCTATATACAGGGGGTACCGGTACAGAGTCAATGTGCGGGGGCACAGGTTAGTCGAGGTAATTGGGGTAATATGTACATGTAGGTAGAGTTAAAATGACTATGCATAGATAATAACCAGAGAGCAGCAGCGTAAAAATGGGGGTGGGGGATGCAAATAGTCTGGGTAAACATTTGATTAGCTGTTCAGGAGTCTTAAGGCCTATATATATATATATATATATAAAGGCTTGGGGATAGAAGCTGTTAAGAAGCCTTTTGGATCTTGACTTGGCAATCATTAACACTGTGTCTCAGAAGTTTCCGTCCATGACTGATGCAACCCGAAAAGGGTTGAAGACAGAGTTAATGAGTACTTGGGGAACAGAGAATGTCTGGACATGCTCTCCCTTATGTAAGGAATTGGGCAATTTCCCATTGTTTTCATAAAATAATGATAAAAAATACTCTTTCAAACTGCAGATGTTGATTTAGTCATGGATCCATCACGAATTACTATGGGAATAAATATCACTGATTTACAGAAATATTGGAACAAAGCACCATATTTTCCAATCCATCCTCATGTAAGAAAGCTAATGTTTAAGTTCCTTGCTCAGAACATGAGAACATATGAAAGCTGGTGGTTCCTTTTAACATGAGTCTTCAATATTCCCAGGAAGGAAGTTTTTGGTTGTAGGAATTATAGGACTATTTCTCTCTATATGATTTGTATGTCATATACCTTTGACTATTGGATGTTCTTATAGGCACTTTAGTGTAACAGTATAGCCTCCGTCCCTCTCCTCGCTCCTACTTGCGCTCCTACCAGATACACAGTGTTACCCATGCAGAGCAAGGGGAACAACTACTCCAAGTCTCAGAGCGAGTGACGTTTGAAACGGTAGTAGTGTACACCCCGCTAACTAGCTAGCCATTTCACATCGGTTACACCAGCCTAATCTTGGGAGTTGATAGGCTTGAAGTCATAAACAGCGCAATGCTTGAAGCATTGTGAAGAGCTGCTTGCAAAACGCACGAAAGTGCTGTTTGAATGAATGCTTACGAGCCTGCTGGTGCCTACCATTCGCTCAGTCAGACTGCTCTATCAAATCATAGACTTAATTATAATATAATAACACACAGAAATATGAGCCTTAGGTCATTAATATGGTCGACAATTCTTCGACCGCTAACGCAATTCTTCGACCGCTAACGCAGTGACATCATGAATGTTCTATTGTCATCCGACATCAAACTTGTCGTTATGAAAATTGATAAACACAAAAACTACAGGCTGCATGACATCAGCAGCCTGGTTGTCCTAAATACCATAACTATTGTATTTTAACACCAATAAAACCACACGTTTAAAAACAAATTTTCTTTTCTTTCAAACTTCTGACTACTTTCCCAAAAGGTTAGTCCAAACCTATGACATATTCCTCTGTGTCACTGCTATTCAAGCTGAAATGGTGATCACTGTTAGCCTAAAGAGTTTATTAATTAGATAGAACTACAGCTAGCTATCAGTAGGTCTACATACCAAAATATTTTACATAGTTCTTCAAACACTATACAAATTATTTTAAAGAGCTATCATCACTAGATTATCATTTCATTAAATACATAATATTTTTCTCCTCAAATAATAACTTAAAAGGTTCTAATTCCTTATTATTCCCCCTTCCACTACAACAGCAAGTGTTGAAATTAAGAAAGCAAAAAAACAAGTTGCAAAACCATGATTTATTTTCTCTCGTTTCAAAAATGACTACATTTTATGATGGCCCACAGCAACCAGAAACAAAATGTTATCAAAGCTTAAAATAGATTTGCAGTAGGGAAAATGACAGGGCATCTGATGACGGTTTCACTGCATAAAGCCAACAAGACAAGGTGAGTCCAATATAATACAATTTGAGTTTCTAGCTGACTTTGAACAGCAGACCTGAGTTTCCTACAATACTCTGTAATGTTTGATCATTACATCATCCTTCGACTAAAATCAAACTTAATTTACACTGAACGTTTTACAAAAGTAAATCATGCATCTATTTATCTGAAACCCACGGCATGATTGATTCAGAGTTGCTTTGCTTTCTTAAGAGTGTTGTCCACATGATCCTGCTTTTCATTCCCATCTTCTGACAGAAGATCGCTTTGCCTTATGTCTTTCTTCTTTCAGTTTTCACACAGGCAACTTTAGTTTAGAAACATTTGTCATCTAACTGCCCCACGATCCAAAGTAATAAGGTTGATATAGTAATCAGTCAAAGTACTTTAACTAAATGTAACTGTTTTTCTTTAACTACTTCCACTACCGGAAAAATACCTTTTAAAGTGCTAAAGCAAGCACCACAACTTTACTTCATGTAAAGTTACCATCTAGTTAAAAGCATGATAATGATCGATGGAAACAACCTTGCAGATCTGCACAAAAAGTGATCTTGAAAGTGTCATAAATAGACAGGAAAGGAAAGCAGGATCTGAAACTGCTGCATAATATCAAGTCATACCCCAAGGCTCATCTGATTGCCATACAGGATCACTTATCTTGTTGTAAAACAAAAGTAAATCTGAAATGCCAGAAAAAAGTCATAGCCTACATGTTCTTCTCAGGTTTATGTTGTGTGATATTTGTTTGTGTTCTCTCTTTCTCCTACATTTCTTTACGAAAACATTAACTGCGAGGCCATGCAGAGCAGAGTAGAGGGCCGGGTCCCTGACTGTTGTTGTCTGTTACTGTCACCATCAAGTCCCAGTAAGGGGTCTGTGTGTGTGTGTGCTCGAACGCACGCGTGCATACGCGTGTGTCTTCTCTTCTCGCCATGGAGAAGTCCCTGCCTCCCTGCATCCTCATTCCTCTACTCTGAATGTGTCTCTCTGAACCTTCAGGCTCTGCACACTGCCGGCTGGATCTATTTTGGTCCTGCATGTGTGATAACCTCCACACTTCTGTTCATCCTTAATCTGTACATTTCCATTCTGAGCAACATCCACATGAGCAGGGGCCCTGTCGTATGGTGGACGGTTTAGTTCAGACTCTTTTAGCTATCCTAGCTATAGCTGCTTGGCTTCTCCTTGCATGTAGAGCCACAGACAAGGGGAAGGTAAATACATCACAGGTCCACACATTACACTAACAATCTGAAATACATATATATATATATACAGCCATTATATGACTCATTTTGTGTTTCTTGTGTCTGATTAGACCAAACTCAACCAAATCCAAGCGTGTGTTTGACAAGTTCATAATGCTACAAATTAATAAACTTCTTTCATCCTTCAAATATAAAGGACAGGACAGGATGGGAAGCCCAGAGCTGTCACGCCCTGACCATAGAGAGCCCTTGGTTCTCTATGGTGTAGTAGGTCAGGGCGTGACTAGGGGGTGATCTAGTATATTTATTTCTATTTTGGTGTGCTTGGTATGGTTCCCAATTAGAGGGAGCTGGTAATCGTTGCCTCTAATTGGGGATCATATTTAGGTAGCCTTTTTCCCACCTGTGTTTTGTGGGAGATTGTTTTGAGTTAGAGCATGTGGCACCTCTGATGTCACGGTACGTTTGTTTCTTTTTGTTTGGAAGTTTCGCGTGAAGGAGTTTTGGACATAGGAAGAAGTAATGGGTGGATGCGAGACCCTTCCTTGGCGGCAGATGGAAGACTATGATGGAGGAAATCAGGGGTTCGGGGCCACAGAAATCCCAAGGACAACCCCAAGGTTATTTTTGGGGTGGGGCACAAGGGCTGGCCGGTTGAGCCGAGGAGAGTGCCAGAGCCCGAATAGCAAAGTCTGGAGGAGCTTGTCACTACGGAAACCAGAGCAGCTGGCGACGGTTCCCAGTCCGGAAACTCCTTCGACGGTCCACAGTCCGGAACCTCCTGCGACAGTCCACAGTCCGGAATCATCTGCGCCGAAGCCCAGTCCAGGCACGGTGTCCAGTCCTGCTCCATGGCCAGAGCCTTCCTCTACACCGATGCCCAGTCCAGGCACGGTGTCCAGTCCTGCTCCATGGCCGGAGCCTTCCTCTACACCGATGCCCAGTTCAGGCACGGTGTCCAGTCCTGCTCCATGACCGGAGCCTTCTTCTGCGCCGGTGCCCACTCCAGCTCCAAGGCCGGAGCCTTCCTCTACGCCGATGCCCAGTCCAGGTACAGTGTCCAGTCCCGCTCCATGGCAGGTGCCGTCTACTGCGCCAGTGCCCGGTCCAAGCACAGCGTCCAGTCCAGCTCCAGGACAGGAGCCTTCCGATGCACATTCCAGGCATGGCGTTCAGCCCGGGGCCATGGCCGGATCCGGGTTCTGGGCGGGGGCTACGGCCTGCACCGGAGCCGCCACCGACACTAATCAACCCCCTACCCTCCCAATTTTGTTTTAGGTTTTGCGGCCGGAGTCCGCACCTTTGGGAGGGGGGTACTGTCACGCACTCCCAAAGGAGGTGATCTGTAGTAGATCAGGGCGTGACTAGGGGGTGATCTAGTATATTTATTTCTATGTTGGTGTGCTTGGTATGGTTCCAAATTAGTGATCTGTAGTAGATCAGGGCGTGACTAGGGGGTGATCTAGTATATTTATTTCTATGTTGGTGTGCTTGGTCCGTCTATCCACACAACCGTGACAAGAGCAATGGATGGATGGAAGGGTAGAGCATGTGCTCTGTTGTTCTAGGCTCCTTTGAGTTGTGTTTTTGGACAGCCACCATGTCACGTTCTGACCTTTATTTCCTTTGTTTTTGTTGTTATTTAGTATGGTCAGGGCTTGAGTTGGGGTGGGCAGTCTATGTTTGTTTTTCTATGTTTTTGGGATTTCTATGTTTCGGCCTAGTATGGTTCCCAATCAGAGGCAGGTGTCATTAGTTGTCAGATC
The DNA here is from genome assembly GCF_021184085.1 of Oncorhynchus gorbuscha. Classification (NCBI taxonomy): domain Eukaryota; kingdom Metazoa; phylum Chordata; class Actinopteri; order Salmoniformes; family Salmonidae; genus Oncorhynchus; species Oncorhynchus gorbuscha. The sequence goes on along the minus strand of NC_060183.1, from coordinate 43,296,304 downwards.
TCCTGTGCTTACCCACAGCCCGGTTCAACCTGTGCCTGCACTCTGGAGGGTCCGGGCTAGAGTAGTTATCCAGCCTGGTGGTGCCAAGGCTGCGCACCAGAGCTCCAGTGCTCCCCCACAGCCCGGTCCTTCAGGTGCCTCCTCCTAACACCAAGCCCCCTGGAGGTCTCCCCAGCCTGGTGGGTCCTGTCGCAGCCCCACGCACCAGGCTGTCTCTCTGTCTCCTCCCTACAGGTGCTCCCGCCTATCCAGCGCTGCCGGAGTCTCCCGCCTATCCGGCGCCATTCGGGACCCATTTTTAGGGTCCCCAGTCTATGTTTCGGCCTAGTATGGTTCTCAATTAGAGGCAGGTGTCATTAGTTGTCTCTGATTTAGAATCATACTTAGGTAGCCTGGGTTTCACTGTTTGTTTGTGGGTGTTTGTTTCTGTGTTTGTTCACCACACGGTACGGTTTCGGTTATTCACATTACGTTTATTGTTTTTGTATTTTTAGTGTTAGGTATCCTGTGTGTGTGTGTGTGTGTGTGTGTGTGTGTGTGTGTGTGTGTGTGTGTGTGTATCCTGTGTTATTTTCTCTCCTTCTCCCCTCACAGGTGAAAATCATCACTCCTCAATCAATCATCAATCAGAAGACACACCTTCTCCTGTTTCCTACCCAATCACAGTTTATTTCCCTTGGTTTAAAAACCCTGTCAGTTGTTTGCTCTAGAGCTCAATCTCTCTGTTTCACGCTCTCTTTATGTATTGAGCCATCTTTTGTTTGAGCACCTCCATAGCACTTTCATCACCTGTGAGTATTGTTTTTGGTTATGGTGTTTGTTTGCTGGTGGTAAAAGGGGGAAACAAGACAAGTCGCCCATGGGCATACACTACCCGTAGGTAGACTTTGTTAAATACACTAGTTAGAACTGGGCGGACCACCCACTGTATTTTTGGTTAGTTAGCTGTTGTTGAAATAGGCTAGTCTATCTTAGGGGTGTTTTTGAATACTTATTATTACAGGGACAAGACATGACAATAAATGACAAACATGACAGTACCCCCCACTCACCGAGCGCCTCCTGGCGCACTCGAGGAGGAATCCTGGCGGCAACGGAGGAAATCATCGATGAGCGAACGGTCCAGCACGTCCCGAGACGGAACCCAACTCCTCTCCTCAGGACCGTAACCCTCCCAATCCACTAGGTATTGGTGACCCCGTCCCGAACGCATGTCCATAATCTTATGTACCTTGTAAATAGGTGCGCTCTCGACAAGGACGGGAGGGGGAGGGAAGACGAACGGGGGTGCGAAGAAAGGGCTTAACACAGGAGACATGGAAGACAGGATGGACGCGACGAAGATGTCGCGGAAGAAGCAGTCGCACAGCGACAGGATTGACGACCTGGGAGACACGGAACGGACCAATGAACCGCGGAGTCAACTTACGAGAAGCTGTCGTAAGAGGAAGGTTGCGAGTGGAAAGCCACACTCTCTGGCCGCAACAATACCTTGGACTCTTAATCCTGGGCGTTTGTTGGCGGCTCACCGTCTGTGCCCTGTAACGGCAAAGTGCAGACCCTGCCTCCTCCAGGTGCCTTCACAACGTTGGACAAACGCTTGAGGCGGAGGGAACGCTGGACTCGGCAAGCTGGGATGAGAACAAGGAGGCTGGTAACCCAGACTACTCTGAAACGGAGATAAACTGCAGCAGCCGAAGGAAGCGAGGTTGTGAGCGTATTCTGCCCAGGGAGCTGTTCTGCCCAAGACGGGGTTTCTCTGAAAGAAGAGCTCAGCCCATTATCGATAAATAATCAGATTGGCCCTCAACTGACCGTTGGGCGGATGAGGACCGGAAGCGAGCCCGGACGCACCAATCAAGCGACAGAACTCCCTCAAAACTGTGGCGTGGTGGACTTTCTGTACACAAACTTGTCTAACTTGGGAGGCCATAATTCTGAGCCTACATTCTCTAATATGATTTTAGTACGTCTCTACATACGCGGGAAGGAAGTTTAGCGAGGGAATGAAATGTGCCGCCTTAGAGAACCTATCGACAACCGTCAGAATCACAGTCTTCCCCGCAGACAAAGGCAGACCGGTAATGAAGTCTAAGGCAATGTGAGACCATGGTCGAGAAGGAATGGGGAGCGGTCTGAGACGACCGGCAGGAGGAGAGTTACCCGACTTAGTCTGCGCGCAGTCCGAACAAGCAGCCACGAAGCGGCGCGTGTCACGCTCCTGAGTCGGCCACCAAAAGCGCTGGCGAATAGACGCAAGAGTGCCTCGAACACCGGGATGACCAGCTAACTTGGCAGAGTGAGCCCACTGAAGAACAGCCAGACGAGTGGAAACAGGAACGAAAAGGAGGTTACTAGGACAAGCGCGCGGCGACGCAGTGTGCGTGAGTGCTTGCTTAACCTGTCTTTCAATTCCCCAGACTGTTAACCCGACAACACGCCCATAAGGAAGAATCCCCTCGGGATCAGTAGAAGCCACAGAAGAACTAAACAGACGGGATAAGGCATCAGGCTTGGTGTTCTTGCTACCCGGACGGTAAGAAATCACAAACTCGAAACGAGCGAAAAACAACGCCCAACGAGCTTGACGGGCATTAAGTCGTTTGGCAGAACGGATGTACTCAAGGTTCTTATGGTCTGTCCAAACGACAAAGGACGGTCGCCCCCTCCAACCACTGTCGCCATTCGCCTAGGGCTAAGCGGATGGCGAGCAGTTCACGGTTACCCACATCATAGTTGCGCTCAGATGGCGACAGGCGATGAGAAAAATAAGCGCAAGGATGAACCTTATCGTCAGACTGGAAGCGCTGGGATAGAATGGCTCCCACGCCTACCTCTGAAGCGTCAACCTCGACAATGAATTGTCTAGTGACGTCAGGAGTAACGAGGATAGGAGCGGACGTAAAACGTTCTTTTAGAAGATCAAAAGCTCCCTGGGCGGAACCGGACCACTTAAAACACGTCTTGACAGAAGTAAGAGCTGTGAGAGGGGCAGCAACTTGACCGAAATTACGAATGAAACGCCGATAGAAATTAGCGAAACCTAAAAGCGCTGCAACTCGACACGTGACCTTGGAACGGGCCAATCACTGACAGCTTGGACCTTAGCGGAATCCATCTGAATGCCTTCAGCGGAAATAACGGAACCGAGAAAAGTAACGGAGGAGACATGAAAAGAGCACTTCTCAGCCTTTACGTAGAGACAATTCTCTAAAAGGCGCTGTAGAACACGTCGAACGTGCTGAACATGAATCTCGAGTGACGGAGAAAAAATCAGGATATCGTCAAGATAGACAAAAACAAAAATGTTCAGCATGTCTCTCAGAACATCATTAACTAATGCCTGAAAAACAGCTGGCGCATTGGCGAGACCGAACGGCAGAACCCGGTACTCAAAATGCCCTAACGGAGTGTTAAACGCCGTTTTCCACTCGTCCCCCTCTCTGATGCGCACGAGATGGTAAGCGTTACGAAGGTCCAACTTAGTAAAGCACCTGGCTCCCTGCAGAATCTCGAAGGCTGATGACATAAGGGGAAGCGGATAACGATTCTTAACCGTTATGTCATTCAGCCCTCGATAATCCACGCAGGGCGCAGAGTACCGTCCTTCTTCTTAACAAAAAAGAACCCCGCCCCGGCCGGAGAAGAAGAAGGCACTATGGTACCGGCGTCAAGAGACACAGACAAATAATCCTCGAGAGCCTTACGTTCGGGAGCCGACAGAGAGTATAGTCTACCTCGAGGAGGAGTGGTCCCCGGAAGGAGATCAATACTACAATCATACGACCGGTGAGGAGGAAGGGAGTTGGCTCGGGACCGACTGAAGACCGTGCGCAGATCATGATATTCCTCCGGCACTCCTGTCAAATCGCCAGGTTCCTCCTGAGAAGTAGGGACAGAAGAAATGGGAGGGATGGCAGACATTAAACACTTCACATGACAAGAAACGTTCCAGGATAGGATAGAATTACTAGACCAATTAATAGAAGGATTATGACATACAAGCCAGGGATGACCCAAAACAACAGGTGTAAACGGTGAACGGAAAATCAAAAAGAAATAGTCTCACTGTGGTTACCAGATACTGTGAGAGTTAAAGGTAGTGTCTCAAATTTGATACTGGGAAGATGACTACCATCTAAGGCAAACATGGGCGTAGGCCTGTCTAACGGTCTGAAAGGAATGTTATGTTTCCGAGCCCATGCTTCGTCCATGAAACAACCCTCAGCCCCAGAGTCAATCAAAGCACTGCATGTAGCACCCGAACCGGTCCAGCGTAGATGGACCGACATAGTAGTACAAGATCTAGATGAAGGGACCTGAGTAGTAGCGCTCACCAGTAGCCCTCCGCTTACTGATGGGCTCTGGCCTCTTACTGGACATGAATTAACAAAATGTCCAGCAACTCCACAATAGAGGCACAGGCGGTTGGTGATCCTCCGTTCCCTCTCCTTATTCGAGATGCGAATCCCTCCCAGCTGCATGGGCTCAGTCTCAAAGCCAGAGGAGGGAGATGGTTGCGATGCGGAGCAGGGAAACACCGTTGATGCGAGCTCTCTTCCACGAGCCCGGTGACGAAGATCTACCCGTCGTTCTATGCGGATGGCGAGAGCAATCAAAGAGTCCACATCTGAAGGAACCTCCCGGGAGAGGATCTCATCCTTAACCGCTGCGTGGAGTCCCTCCAGAAAACGAGCGAGCAGCGCCGGCTCGTTCCACTCACTAGAGGCAGCATCTGATGAAGGCACAAAACACGACAGGACAGGGTGATACACAATCACGGCAAAAACACGACAGGACAGGGCGAAACGCAATCACAGCATGGTGAATACAATACGAGGAACCGACGGAACAGGAACGGATCACAAAGGAATAAATAGGGAGTCTAATCAGGGAAAGGATCGGGAACAGGTGTGGGAAGACTAAATGATGATTAGGGGAATAGGAACAGCTGGGAGCAGAGGAACGGACGACAGAGAGAAGAGAGCG